>NC_057863.1:138005693-138309193 GCF_019393635.1 Dromiciops gliroides | reverse complement strand
TTTGACTATATTTTGACTATATTTTGACTATATTTGACTATATACTTTGTTGGGAAGGTTATGTCTTTGTTTTTTAATGTTCTCCAAATTTTCTATACCTTTACTTCCAATGAGTAAATACCTTTTAATTTCATATTTGCAGTAACCATCTGTAGTGAGGCCAAGAATATAAGGTCTGAGGTTGCTTCCATCTCTTCTCCCTCTATTTGTGAGGATGTGATGGGACCAGTTGCCAAGATCTTATTTTTTTGATGTTAAGCTTGAAATCAGATTTTAAACTCTCTTCTTTCACCCTCATCAAAACGTTAATTACTTCTACTTCACTTTCTGCCATCAGAGTCTTATTATCTGCATATCTGAGAATATTGGTATTTTTCTCAGAAACTTTATAGTTTTTATTAAATCCAGTGTGTCATTTCACATGATGCACTCTGAATATGAGTAAATAAAGAAGATAACAATATATATCCTTATCATACTCCTTTTCCCAATCAAACCAATCAGATGTTCCATGTTTGCTTTGAACTGTTGCTTCTTGACCCATATATAGATTTCTCAGGAGACAAGATAACCTCGTATTTCCATCTCTTTGAGGACTTACCACATTTTACTATGATTCACATAGCTAAATGCTTTAGTGTAGTCAATAAAGCATATGCTTTTCTGTAATACTTTGCTTTCTCCATAATTCAGTAAATATTCCTTTGCTTCTTCAAAAACAGGCAAGTTCAGGGGCAGCTAGATGGAGCAGTGGATAGAGCACCGGCCCTGGAGTCAGGAGTACCTGGGTTCAAATCCGGCCTCAGACACTTGACACTCAATAGCTGTGTGACCCTGGGCAAGTCACTTAACCCCAATTGCCTCACTAAAAAAAAAAAAACAAAAAAAACAAAAAAAAAACAGGCAAGTTCTATTAGTAATTTGTGGTTCAGATATTGCTGAAACCTGGCTTACAGAATCTTAAATATAACTTAATTGGCATGTGAAATAAGTGCAATTGTTCACTAATTTGAACATTCCTTGATATTGCTCTTGTTTAGTATGGGGATGTAAACTGAGCTTTTGCAATCCAGTGGCCACTGTTGTGTTTTCCAAATTTACTGGCATATTACGTGCAACAATTTTAACAGCATCATCTTTTAGGACTTTAATTAGTTCAACGGGAATTCTTTCATATCCACTAGCATTAATCTTAGCAATGCTTACTATGGCCCACTTGACTTCATTCTCCAGAATGTCTGATTCTAGATGAGTCAACACACCTTTATGGTTATTCGTAATGGGAAGATCTTTCTTGTATAGTTCTATTGTGTACTTTTGCTACCTTAATCTCTACTGCTTCTCTTAAGTCTCTACCATTTTTGTCTTTATCGTAACCATTTTTACATGAAACATTCCCTTTATAGCTCTAATTTTTCTTGAACAAATCTTTTTTTATTTTTCATTGTATTGTCTTCATCTCTTTCTTTCCATTGCTTATTTAAGAAAACCTCATGTCCCCTCGCTATTCTCTGGAATTCTGCATTTAGTTGGATATTACTTTCCCTTTCTCTTTTACCTTTCAAAAACAACAAAATTTTCTGCATTAGAAAAGAATGTTGATAATCACTCATTATTTAAACACAAATATGACAAGATCACCACATCAAACAAATTATCAAAGAATGCAGTGAATTTGAGTAGAAAAAAGCACCAATATTATGCCAATGAATGGATTTTTTCATGTCATGTCATTATTAGAGACATATCTCAAAATATAATACTCAATATAATATATACCATATATTGAGAAATAAATGTTTTGAAATGATATCACTCAATTGTTTAGAGCAGGAACACCTCAAGAAGAAAACCAGGATGTATCTGGAAACCATGCCATGCAAGAATTAATTGGGGCACCTAGGTGGCATAGTGGATAAAGCACTGACCCTGGATTAAGGAGGACCTGAGTTCAAATCTGGCCTCAGACATTTGACACTAGCTGTGTGACCGTGGGCACGTCACTTAACCCTCATTCCACCACCAAAAAAAGAGAAAAGAATTAATTGAAGGATATGGACATATTTAGCTTGAATGTGAGTTTTAAGGGAAACATGCTAGCTTTTATTCAAGCATTTCAAGAACCATCTTGTGGAATTAGAATTAGATATCATCTGTCTATAATAGAGAAAAAAATACCACTTCCATAATCATGCTCTGTTTTTAAATAGAATTCTAGAATCAAAGCACATGAACAATCTACTTTCCAATTACAATTCATCCCTTGTCTCCAATATTGCCTTTTTCTAGCACCAACGCTTATCAATAATTGTAACTAGTCTTCAGGACTCAGGGCTTATTTAATGATCCCAGACCAAAGTGATCTCTACTGATATATCTAAGGGGTGCAATGGATAAATTGCTAGACTTGGGGTTGGAAAGACCTGAGTTTGAACATTAACACACATATTTATTATTTATGTGATCCTGGAAACGTAATCTCTTACAGGTTAAGTTTTCTCATCTTTAAGATAAATAAGCATAAAAATAGCACATAAATTATATGGCTAGTGTGATTAACAAATTTAAATATACACATATACATACAGATACATTTATATTTGAACAGATATAGTATGCAAAATATATATGTATATGTGTGTATTTCTGAATGTGTGTATATATCACTTACAAAACTTAAAATACTATACACATATGAGCTAGTATGTCATTTACATAATGCTCATATCATACATTGATTCTATTTGTACACCTTATTTCTTTAACTAGATAAATTTCTATGGGAGCCAGCATGGTGTGTTGTTTATTATAGTAACTCAGTAAATGTTTTTTATTTATCTGCATAATCTTTACAAATTTAATATACCCAAAGAAGAAAATTGTTCTTACAAGTTCTCTGTCACTTTTTTTTTCCTAAAATTTTTCTGATCTGTTTTCTTTAAAGTAAATATACAGGTTCCTTCACTTAATTTGCTAAGATATTACCTAAGTCAACAAATTGAGAAAAAGTTGACTCTAAAATTGAGCATTTGATGATTCCAAAGCCTATTCTTGGCAATGATAGAGAAAATTTTTTTTCTTGTTCCAGGTGTGTCTTTTGTTTATTTAACTAGGAATATGTGTTTTCCTTTTTGTTGCTTCAGCACAATTATCTCAAAAAGTATATCTTTCAACAGAAAAACAAATTAAAATGAATTATAATCAATTAGTATTCTTATGCAAAAGTTACTAACATTTCAATATCCATTACAAATTTCCGCACTTATATTTATTAATTCTAAGTATCATTAGGAATGATATTTTCTGAAGGAGTTATTTTATCAGACTTTAGTAAACTCATAATATCAGAAGTCATAAAAAAAGGAAAGGGCTACTAACTAAAGATTAAAATATATAATTGTCATAATGACAAGAAGCAGGGATTCATATTTCAAAATGTTACTGAATTATCTTAATTCCAAATCCAAAAATAAAATAAAATAAAATATTCATATTTCCTTTTCAAATGAAGTCTGCAAACACATTATGCCTTCAAAACAGCATTGGCCAAAAAAAATACAATTTTCAGTATCAAATTAAAATGTGACTCACAATTCATTAGGCAGGACATAAAAATTTATTCATTCAGATATAAATAGAAGACACAAAATTTCCAAAAAAAAAAAAAGTGGATTCTTGATTTGACACTTCCACCCTCTTAGACTGATTTTCCAAAATTGTTTAAGCCTTCTTTACAACTAATATGAATATATTAGTATATTACATAAGATTTATTTGACATTAGGTAAGATCTCCACTTGGCTCAGAAAGTTTAAGTGTTCCCATGCATAGAGTCACACTACAAGATGACAACTTCGGGTTGTTACTGGTTCTAGCACAATATAAATTTGCATTATGATACTTCAAATGTTTCTATTATTTCTCTTGCATTTCCTTTTTACTGTCAATTTGCTTCTATTTATTTTGTGAAGAAAGCTTTGTATTCAGAAAAAACAATTGTCATTTTCTCTGAGTAATAGTAACATATATATGAATTCATTTTTAGACTACACTAAGTGCTGACAAAAATGTAGTTTGAATTCTTGAGAGAAGACAGCATAAAATATTAGGTATTTTTCTTAGGTACTAGTGATAACATAATCCATTATTGTTGCTACTTTAGGCTATTGTCTATTAATTCTGGACAAACATTTGTTCCTTCTGAAAAAACATCTACACTGTGGCACACAGGAGGCATATACTTAAACTTTTAGGGATTAACTCATGAGGACTATTCATCAAATCTATCATTTTCCCCTTAAAAAAAAACTACAAAATTCAGTAAAGAATGAGCCTGAGAACAGGGGAAAATCAAAGTAACTGTTGTCTTTTGAATAAGAAATTGATTTGTGGTCAAGCTCCTACTAAACTTATAAAAGAGGATGGTAAGAAATTATAAGTCAGCATTTCTGACCGAATTCTTATTAGAATGTTGGCTCCGACAGTGTTCCCAGCTGTGATATCTCAGTAGGATATAGGACAGACCCCTTATGTAAACAGAATATAGCTAATACAATATATTTGACTAATTTTTCATTTCATCTTGTCACAACTTATGGATTTTAAGGGTTCTTTTTTCCCCTTTACCTAATTGTCTCTGTAGTGTCAGCTTCACATGGGGAAAGTCTTTAATCATAAGCATTCTTTACATTGGTCAACCAAGAAAAATGTGTGTGTATGTATGAGTGTGATGTATTATGGTATGTGTGTGAGTTAATGTATGTCTGTATATATAATATGTGTATATATATATATAAACATACACATGTATGTATATATACATATACATACACACATATCCATAAACACAAAGAGAAAGGGACAAAGAGAAATAGATTTTCTAAAATGGTTTCAAATGAGGTTCATAAGTTACATAAAGGCAAAATTGTAGTAATTTTTGTCCTTAATAAGAAACTTTATGATTTGTATTAGTTTCATATGACCTACTACTCCATAGTTAAATAAATGTATATAATCCTTTTGCTTCCACAATAGAACCTTATACATAAAATGTTTTATATTTACTTTTTTTCTATAAAATACAAGTTGAGGGGATAGAGCCAAGATGGCAGAGGAGAGGCTGTAACTCCCACAAGCTCCCAATAAACCTGTCCACTCACTCCCAAATAATGCCATAAAAAACAACAACAAAAAACAAACAAACAGCGGGGCAGCTAGCTGGTACAATGAATAAAGCACCAACCCTGGACTCAGGAGTATCTGAGTTCAAATTCAGCCTCAGACACTTGACACTAGCTGAGTGACCCTGGGCAAGTCACTTAACCCTCATTGCCCTGCCCCCCCCCAAAAGAAAAAAAATAAAGATAATGGGGCGATTTAATTTATTATAATAACAATCATATAATACTTTAAAGTTATAATATCAAATTATGTTCATGCTCTCTTTTGAGTCAACAATACCTTTGTTGATATTCATATTTTACAATTTTAAAGATAAGAAAACTGGAACTTTCAGTTAAGTGAATTCTTCATGATCATACAAGAGAGTAAGTGACACAGAGGCAAGATACGAACCCAGGTGTTTCTTGGTTAGGAATAGAGTATCAACTTTCCATGTCATACCATAAATTGTGCATTTTTAAAAAAATTTTAACATAAATTTAGTTTCCTCTTCCTTTGCCCATATATATCTTAGAAATAACTGATACATTTTTAAATAAATGATTAGATTTATTAAAACTAATGGTTGGTCTCATTTGCCATGTAAAATTTCCAGCTGTGTGACCCTGGGCAAGTCACTTAACCCTCATTACCCACAAGGGAAAAAAAAATAGAAAATACAAGTTGAAGTAAAAATGCCTACTACTTCAGGTCTGGGTTTCAAAAACTATGAAGTTTTCAAAATTAATTCTATCAGCATGCACAGAATATCACTGATGCAATTTATCACGTGGAAGTGGCTGGTTACTGCTTCTGGTAGAATTGTACTGACATGTAATGGAACATCCCTAGAGAGATTTTGAAACATGTATAGACATTATGTAACAGGTTCCAATCTGCTAAGAATGTGGTGAAGAAGATAATTTGATTGACTAGGAGTTCATTCAAAAGATCTAGGTGAGAAGACCGACTTCTTATTTTCTTTTTTGGCCTCTTTTCTTCAGCTGACTTCTTCCTGACAGCTTATATTTAAGGATAGACAATGATGTAAGAGGAGAGGACTAAGAGCTTTTCCATGTCTAAGGATGGCATGCACAGCCCTGCCCCCCCACGTGGGCCTATAATCTGTATCACCCAGTTTTTATTTTTATTTTTGTGGTTGTTGTTTGTTTTAGATGAGGAAAGTTGGAGACTACTGCTTTGTAAGTTTCTTAAGGTCAGGAGATAGAATCATCTGGTAGTTAAGGAGTCTCTCAGTCTAGGAATTAAGTACATATTGGGTTTTGTTGGCAGCCCAGCATTGGCTACAAGAGTGACCTTTAGAATTTAGCATATCAGTAGCTATGGTAAGGACTCATGAACTTTAGTGAAGCTAATGGAGTGTTAAAGGGGGAAAGTGTGCCCCT
This sequence comes from Dromiciops gliroides, assembly GCF_019393635.1. Taxonomy (NCBI): domain Eukaryota; kingdom Metazoa; phylum Chordata; class Mammalia; order Microbiotheria; family Microbiotheriidae; genus Dromiciops; species Dromiciops gliroides. Next base: position 138,302,627 of record NC_057863.1, on the reverse strand, counting down.
GAGGTATTGGGAGGGTGTTATAGTGATGGGAAAGTTTGTATTCCTGTTCTTGTTATTACTTTAAAGTAAATATCTCTTTGTAAAAGCTAATTAATATTCAATTGTCAAATGGAAATGAGGTGCTAGATGTTGCTAACATCCACTGGGATTAAGCTAATATTAGTAGAAAAGAGAAACTCTAACCCCTCAGGGGAACCTCTAGGGCCCTGATGCAAAAATGTTAAGAATTAACTATATATACACACATATAGAAAGAGCCCTGGATTTGTAATGGAGAGAATTAAAATTCAAATTCTGACTCTTCTCCTTATTTTCTAGGTGATCTGGAGCATGTAATCATTTTTGGCCTAATTTTATTAACCAGTAAAATGAGATGTTTGAACTTTATGATCTCTCTGATTCTGTAATGCTTTAAATTCTATGATCCCTCATTTATTTGTTACATGAAATTCCTGTCTTTCACATCAGATTCAAACCATACTTACTTATAAAGATCTCTAAATAAAGACTGAATCATTGAAAAAAAGTAAGACCCTCTAGTCAATAGTAAAGCATACCAGGGGCAGCTAGATGGCTCAGTGGATAGAGCACCAGCCCTGGAGTCAGGAGAACCTGAGTTCAAATGTGGCCTCAGACACTTAACACTCACTAACTGTGTGACCCATGGTACTTAACCCCAATTGTCTCACTAAAAAAAAACAAAAAACAAAAAACAAAAAAAATAGTAAAGCATACCTAATTCTAGTGGGAAAATATCATTTTTCAATAATTCCACAAATTCCATAGTTGAAAATGAATGAATTTTATTAACTAATTTAAAATTCTTACTGTCATTCATTTAAACTCTAAAGCCTGTAAAACACTTTACATAGATCACACGTTTTAAGTCAATGAATTTTGTCCTTGGAAAATATATCATATTATTTATTTGATGACCTTTCTATTGAAATAATTTTAAGTTGTGCATCACATTAATCCTACAGGATGCTATTCATACCTACTGAAGTAGTTAGGTTTCCTCATTTTATCTTACTTTTTCAACAAACAGTATTGTGGCTATCATAAGCTTATTAGTCTCCTTAAACTAAGATATTCAAACACCACATTTATATTCCCTGCCTTCTATGGCTCAAACTGAAATAATGATTAGTCTGCCCTTTAAAATCACTGATTTTTTTTTTTAATTTATCAAAAGAGTAGAGTAGAATATCACCAAAAGCACTGTTGGCGTTAAATGCTGAGATTAAATGAAAATAACATGTTTTTCTCCATGAAATCTTATTTTCTTTGTATGATAAGGCAATGTAAGGCCTGCCTTTGGAGTTTCTGACCATAAAAAGGAAAAATAATAGAAAATATAATTGACCTACTCAATCATTCTGAAATAATTCTAAGAAATATCTCTTTCTGTGTGGGTTTCAAAAAATGGTAAAAATTTCTCAGAAAGCCACCTTTTCTACATAATTACTCTAATAGTTCTCTAACTTATGTCAGCTTTTAAGTAAGTTTGTGTTAGATTAGTACAATAATGGGACATATTTTCTGATTATAATGGATGACTATTCCTTAAGAGCTCATAAATTGTATAGTTTTCTTCTTCTTCCAAAGGAGGTTTAGTTATTGTTTTTATTTCCTTAATAAAGTTAAAGTGAAGGTGACATTTAAACATAAGGCTATGTATTAATGACAATAGAGAGAAATCAACTTTTTTATTCATTCAAATAATATAGATGGGGCAGCTAGGTGGCACAGTGAATAGAGCACCTGCCCTGGAGTCAGGAGGACCTGAGTTCAAATCCAGCCTCAGACACTTAATACTTACTAGCTGTGTGACACTAGGCAAGTCATTTAACCCCAATTGACTCGCCAAAAAAAAATAATAATCAAATAATATAGATGGAATATTTTGATGGAATAATCAAATAATATAGATGGAATATTTTGAAAACCTTAAAGCATTTAAAAATATAAGCCATTGTTATTATTGTTAACATTTATTTTATGCATGTTAAAATTGACTGGAAAATGGAAACTAATGAAGATGTTCATTTTTTCAAGTGACTTTATTTTTTTTTTTTGTGAACTCATATCTCCAATAAACATACCAGAGTACATAATACGTATAATAATATTATATACTATATAGTTAGGGAAAGGGCCTATGATTTAATTGGTATTGGTAATTACTGCATGAAAAGCCTATTCTGTATTTCACATGTCATGTTACCTCTATATATGAAAAGTGAGAGGGATGAACATAGGAATAAGAAGAGGGATAGTAAGAGAGATAGGGATAGGGATAGAGAGAGAGAGACAGGGACATAAATAGAGAGAAAAATGGTTCAATTTAAAGAAACAGAGAGGCCTTAGACATAAACTAGACCTGTGATTTTGCCTGGGTGGAGAACAAGTGCTTATTAAACACTTACTATGTGTTGGGTGCTGTGCTAAGTGCTTTATAAATATTTCATTTGTATAGAGAACATCTGGTGAGGAGCTTACTCTATCAATGGAAGTCACTATCTTCTTTTTTCCTCCTACAATTTAGTCTTAGTTGTTTAGAGTACTGAAAGGTTAAAAATTTGTCCAGAATCACATATCCATCTCATAGGAATTGAAACAAGGTTTTCCTGGCTTCAGGGCCAGCTCTCTATCAATTTTGCAACATTTACTCCACATAAATGTAAACTCACATCCCTCACAACTCTTTGAAAAAATAGTAATGTTGTTATCCCATTTTAGAGATGAAAGAATTGATTCTAGGAGAGGTTAAGTGGCATGCCTATGATTTTATAGCTTTTTCAAGAAAGAACTACACTTCGTCACATATGCCGTTGGCTCTCCCAGTCTCAACACCAAATCTTACTGACTAAAGATGGCCTAACCAAAGTCATAGTTACCAAATTAGGAATTTTATTTGTCAAGAGTGAGTTTTGGAAAGTTGGATCCCCAAAACTGTAGCAGAAGTCCAATAGCACAGTAAGATAAGTGAAGGTTGGTTTATTTAAGTACCTAATTGATAAGTGCATGTGTTTGTGATTGTGTGTGTGTATAGTATGTATATAGGTATGTATATATGTATGTGCACGTATATGTATACATATAGATATATATAATTTCATTCACACCTATATATGTAATATAAATATGTATATACACACATATATATATAGTATGTATTCTATCTAATATTTTATTTCTTTTCCAATTATAAGAATCCCTTTTTTTAAAGTTTATTCCCGTCTGGTAAATGGAAATTATCTTCTAGTGATTATGATTATGTCATCTGCAGCTACTAAAGCCAGAGCTAAATCTCATCCAAATTATCTCATCTCCTGATTCATTATCCTACATCAGAGTAACATTAATCTATATTTTGGAGTGATACAAGAGTCTTTGGGGTTCAAATTACATATACATGCATGCATGCATATGTATGTACATATGTACACACAAGCATTCATATTTGTACAAATACATTCATATATGGATATGTATGTATTTATGTATAGATTTATTTAAATGTATACATACCTGTATATATATTCATTGTTTAATTTTCTTTTCACAACATATATCTAAGATAGATTCTATTATTGTCTCCATTTTATAGATGAGAAAACTGAGGCTAAAGCAGGATCACAGAATCATTTAGTTATTAAGTGTCTAAGATAAACTTTTAACTCAGTCAAATCACAGGTCTTGTCCCTATCATATAAATATTTGGAACTTGTTCTCTTACCATTTTATCTGAAAACAAGATAATAGAAGCAAAAACAATATCATTACAATAAGAAACTGTTAAAATAGGAAACTACTTGACAGATATGCTGAAAAAATTACCCAGAATTTAGAGTATTGATTTCAGACCAATTCAACATTGTTTCACTCAGGAATCTATCCATATCCCTGGACAACTTATTAGAAATAAGTCACAGAAAACCCAACGTCAACTTAAAATGTATTTGGTTAATTCTCTGATTATATTAGTTTTCTAGAATTTTTTTTTTGAACCTGCAGAATGACATTCATGTCACTCTTGGACTCTCTTTGCCCAAAGGCAAAGACATCTTCTTCCACTAGAAGTGACTGTGATGATGGCTAGATTTTACTCTCCTCTCTCATTTATTTGAAAGATACTGAAAAGATGCTGCCATTAATGTCACCACAATTTTATTTTTCTAGTACCATCTGTCACATTAAGTCAGGTTCTGATCCTCTTTCAAGTCACTATGATTGGGCTCAGGTGTGAACTTTTCCAGCCCCCCTACTCAGAGGAGGCCTTGACATGCTGAGGCAAGTTGTCATTATTGTCTATCCTGTTTCTCATTAATGTAGCAATTTAAATAACATATTCTCCAGGTTTATATTACATTTTTAAATAAAGTAAAGAAAAGCAAGCTAAATGAATACTTATAATATGTGATTTCTGCACAAAAATAGCCCCTAGCTTTCTACTCCACCATACAAATTGGTTTATAACATTTGAAGACTCTAACAGGATGATATTTTAATGATTAAGTGGATTCAGAGCTAGAGCTAATAGATTCAAAGTTCTGGAACTGGAAAAAACTTTAGAAGTAACATGATTCCACTTTTTATCTTCCTGGATATTTTAAAATTGATTTCTATTCATATGTGTCATTCAGTGTTCATCTTTACAATTATCAATTATAAAAACTTTTATACCAACAAGTTCAATGTCATTAACTATTCATGTAGATACTCTTCTAAATTATAGTGCCTAAATTTCTAAGCCTTCATTGAAGTCCAAAGATTCTCATTTAGAAAAATAGTAATAAAGTCACTGAATACAGTTCCCGATAGGCAACTTTGCAGAATGAATAATCACAGTACAAAGAATTTGGAGAGATAAATTATAGACCTGAATTTATGGTTACCTAACTTTGTTGTCAGAAAGAATCTTTGTGGTTCCACTTCTAACATGTTTGACAAGTTGATAATGCTACTTTTTGCATTTCTATTGTAATATCCCCAATAATAATTTTACTTACAAATATAAATAATGAAAAAGAGATGGGGCCCAGACCTATGATTTCATTGATTTACTGAGAAAACTTTCTCTACCAAAGCATGTCAATAACTTTTCTTCAACTTTCATTCTTAGAAAATTACCTAGGTGATTGGAAACTTATTTAACTATTCAAGAGTTGCATACATAATAGTGAGAAGATTTTAATCCAAGTCTCCTTTTCTTCAACATCATATATTGTTATACCTTTATGCTTTTCAAAAATAGAGACATCATTATTAAGACTTTAAATGTGGTTTGTACTAAATTTAATAGATTGGTTACATCTTCTAATTTTGTCAATTTAGTCAAGTTCAATACTGTATCGGTTTTTTTTTTGTTTTTTTTTTTTGGGGTGGGGCAATTGGGGTTAAGTGACTTGCCCAGGGTCACACAGCTAGTAAGTGTCTGAGTTCGGATTTGAACTCAGGTCCTCCTGAATCCAGGGCTGGTGCTCTATCCACTAGGCCACCTAGCTGCCCTCCAATACTGTATCTTTTAAGCAAAAACAGTGATAAACTATTTTGGCTTTATCTGTTCTTGTTTTGTTTTAAACTTGTCAGGAAGGTTTGCTGTCTTAACAACCCAATAAAAGTTTGAAAGTGCCAGATAACTAGCAATCCTTACTTCATTCCTGTTGGCTCAATTGAGTCATATAAAACAACTTAAATGCAATAACAATCAAAATAAAAATGTCTTTTCACTATATAAAGGGAAGATCACCTACAATTTTTAATTCCCAAGAATAAAAGTTTGGGCAATAAATTATGCAATCCCCCTGAAATCTCAAAAGTAACTTTCATATTGTTTTTTAATACTATTTCTCATATCAATGCTATATCATGAATAATTTATGAGACTCATACCAGAATATTGAAGTTCAGAACTATGAATAAAAACCTAAAGTATAAGTTCCACTGCAATGCTTTTAAAACTTAACATTAAAAATAATTCAGAATAAAAGTTTCCAATACATGTGCCCAATTTGGCAAATTAATCATAGTTCCAGATAATTTCCCCCTTTTTGTGCCTGAAAATCATTTTTTCTTTCTTCATTCTATCTTATTTCATATTTGAAAATATTTTCATAAAATTTAGTATCTTTGGTCTAGCTCTCAGATTTACCAAGGTGGGCATGATTTACTAATTACTAATCCCTATATATGAACAAAAGCAGACCATAAAATAATTGATATTATTGAAATATCCTAGATTACACAAACCAATTCAGTAAAATGCCAGGAGAGGAAGAAGAAAGGAAGAAGAGAGATTATAAAGGAAGGAAGATTTGGTAGATATATGCTAATGCAGTCAGTTTGTCATTCTCCATTTTTCACTCAAAAAAAAAAAAACCTTCAAAGGAAAACCCTTAAATAAAATATTTTTTTAAAGAAGCAAATTATTTTAGAAATGTAGTTTGTTATGCTGTAATTTCTATTGAGTTTCTTATGAATATAAACAGATTAGTCCTCATAGAAGACACATAGGAAAAGTAAGGGGAAAAGGTTATTAATTATTACATATAATATGTAAATTGCGATGATGAAAAAAAGAGTAAAAACAAAGAGGAAACAAGAACAAAAGAACCTTCCTGCATAGGAAAACCATAAGAAGCTAAGTTAGCTCAATTTGCCTGAATACATTTAAAAATTCTGAAATGTTGCTGGAGAAAATAAATAGAAAAAGAAAAATTAAAAATATTATCTGGCAAATTAAAAAAGTTTTGACTACATCTATTGTTCATGATACAAAATGTCCTTGCTGTCCTGGCATCCCAGAAACACTACTCCTGAAATCTTGAATTCTGGCTCATGAGCAGCCTTGATATACCAAACAGGAGTTATCTACAATCTTCCATTTTCCAGCGTATTTGAATTGAGGGGAAATGTGTTTCTAATTCTTTTTCTCTCACCGTCTCAACTTCCACCTCATATCCTAACCTAGCCTCATTGGGTCCAGAGTTATTAATCATGTGTGAGACCCCAGACAACTGCCATGTTGTTTAATCCTTCCCCAGAACATAATAAGCATCGTTCCTCAATCCCAGCATCCATCCTGAAGAGACCCCCAAAGTCTCAAATAACAGATCACTATTCTAGAGAAAAAAAAAGTTCTCAACCTATCATACTCCCCAGTGTGGGATAAAAACAGCTGGGACATTTATCTCCATTTTGTGTATCCTCTTAAAAATTATTGGGACTTACTGGAACTCACTCATATCACACTTTCACCAAAGGATAAAGAATGTAGGCCTCAATACTGTTTAACTTTTCCTTTTCCTCCTTTAATCTAAAGGAAAGGATAAGTAGGAGCTTAGTCCTTACCTCCCGTGCCCTCTAGAAAATAGCATCTGACATTTTCCATTTTTTAAAAAATAAATTGTATACATTTTATTCCACTTATTTCATAGTATTATTTGGTCTAGATTTATAAAATAACCCCTTGGTAGATTGTTTGGCATGGTTCTAAATCTGTAATTTATTTAGATAATATTATAATTTTATCGTATTGATTTTCATTCTTTAATTTTTGTTTCAGTTCTATAATTATATTTATGTTTTAAGTATGTCTTGCTAGAGTGATTCCCAGCTATAGTTTGTATGTTGTTACTTTAAATAGTTTCTTTTCTATTATTTCTTCTTATATTGTCTTATTTACATATATAAATAGTATTGATTTGTGTGTGTTAGAGGAGTGAACAGAAGGACCTGTGCGAAGTTTTATGAATTCCCTCAATCAACTTGATAGAATTACAAGATATGTGTCTTTGTCTGAACAGGACATGAGAATGTCACAAGTGAGACATCAACTAGGGAAGATACATTGAAATTTTGATCAGTGCTCACTAAAAGACATGAGTTTCTTTTCTTTCTTTCTTTTTTTCCTTTTTATTTTGTGGGGCAATGGGGGTTAAGTGGCTTGCCCAGGGTCACACAGCTAGTAAGTGTTAAGTGTCTGAGGCCGGATTTGAACCCAGGTCCTCCTGAATCCAAGGCCAGTGCTTTATCCACTGGGCCACCTAGCTGCCCCCCATGGCTTTCTTTCAATAAGATGACTGGTGACAATATCAGAGGAACTTATTCTTGTTTGTAAAACTGTAATGCTCTGTGGTCTATGAGAATTAGCAAGGGCAATGATACTACCCCTTGGAATACTTCTCCTCAACTTTCTCCCTCTTATACTTCTAGAGTGGAACACAGAAAGCTTTAGCGGGGAATATTCCCCCTCTTCCTGCACAGAAGCAATTGACATTTATAAAAAAGCATATGGTGGTTGATGTCATGTAGTTGTCCAAGCAGTTGGAGACTGAATTCCTTGGAATTTATAGTACTGACTGCTTCCTTACGTTTTTATGTTTCCTTTTCTGAATGCAGATCAAGAACTACTGACCATGAAAAATAAATTTTTCTAGCTTTGAGGATTAGATAATGAGTGATCTTGAATTCAAGAGCTGTTGTGTTTGAGAGTCAAGTATTAATTGCCTAGAAATCAATTTCTCTTATAGTAGGCTCCTGAGAAAAATAGGGCCAACTCTAGTATTACAATATATCTGGGTGAAAAAAAAAAAGATAATTCAATGAGGGACAAGAAGACCTGGTACTTGTGTAAAAATTGTGAGTTATTAAGGAAATGAATCAGAAATGAATTCAAAATATTTATTCAGCAATACCACAAAAGATCATTACTTTTAGGACAGATTAAAAAAATAATGGACTATTTACTTTTTAATGTTTTTAGATATGTTTATGATTTATTTAAAATCCATTATGTCCTGTTTATTTTCTATGGTAGAAAAAGCAAACCAACAAAATGTATATTCCATACCTGATGTACAAATTGTTCATTGAATACTTTTGTGGAAGAGGAACACATCACTTTTTAATGTCTTATGCATGAATCATACGTCTTTTGTTTTATAGATTATCCTATAAGAATCCAAATAGGAGCATACTTGATCCAATACATAATAAAAGTCACTGTTAATTCCATTATTTTCTTCTCATTCTTTTCCCTCTCATGATCCCTGAGCTGTTCAGATTCCTATAGTGGTAGGAAAGTGGGAAAAGTAACATGACTGGTCATACTGCTTGGATGACCTGGGAGTCACCAACTATAAACTTTCCATTGACCTGGGGGTCCATGAAGCCTTGCCTCCTATTATCTGCCCTGTCATTACATCTCAAGATTCTCAGGGTCTTTCCCACTCTATGATATTATGGCTTCCCCCTCATGCTTCCAGGCACTACCATCTGATCTGCTAATATACCTTAGGACCCTAGGCATTTCCATCGACTCTGTACCTGGACTCTCTGTATTATAATATCTGTGGTCTCTTTTAGAGTATAAATTCCCAGGGAGTAGAGACTGGATAATATTTTCCAGTTATGTTTATAAGACCTAGTACAGTGCTTAATACACAATAACCAATTAGCATTTTTTTATTCATTCATTCATTCTCAGGGAATCTGTAGTATGAGTATATAATTGAATCCTGTCAGTCTTGATGCTCTCAGTTGAAATAAAATCAAAAATAAAAAAGTTGTAGTTAAACTCATATGTTTATTTATAAGTGTATATATGTATGTACATATGCATGTGTATACATTAGATATGTATACACACATGTGTTTAGCTTTAGTTTCCTTATGTTTTCTGGTTGCATTTGTGGTGAGAATGTCAAGTTTTATAAGAATAAATTTAATCCCTTTGATACTTTGTCCACTTATTTCTTGCTAGAAAAGGATCTTACATGTACTGTTGACAGGTATGATTTTTTTTTGTAGCCTCTGCTCTCATTGTCACCACTCTGCCACTTTCACCATAGAAGCAATAAAGCCTAAAGATAATTTTGTACATTTGCCTCATGCATTTCCATGGCTAAATAATTCAGCACCAAGTTGCCAGCCTACTGATAATGAATGTCTCTATCCTTCTGAAGCTAGTCCTCAGAAAGCTGCCAAATTCTGATGCCATGAACTCTAAAAATTCCTACTCCTATGTCTTGTCCTGTTTTGGTGTTTTCCCCTGTTATTAAATTTATGCCTGGATAATAGAAACATTGGTGGGCTCTGGGGTCCAAGAAAGGTTTCAGATATAGTCTGGGCATCAAGCCCCTATGAACCCTTTAAAAAATTAAAATTGGAAATAAAATCACAATAGTATAAACAACATCAATATTTATAGTTCCAGGCAGCTAGGTGGCACAGTGGATAAAGCACGAGCTCTACATTCAGGAGGACCAACGTTCAAATCCAGCCTCAGATACTTGATACTTACTATCTGTGTGACCCTGGACAAATCACTTAACCCTCATTGTCCCCGCAAAATCAGTAAATATTTATAGTTCCTCAGTATTTATACAGCTTACCTCATTTGATTCCCCCCCAAAATTGTGAATGAGATAAGGAAGTAAAAAATTAATCGAATCAGTCATTTTCATTACAAAATAGCGTCTTAACAAATATTAATTAAGGAAATATATGCCACACAGAATGCTAAGCACTTGGGGATATAAAAAAATGCAAAGAAAAACAGTTCCTAGGGGCAGTGAGGTGGTGCCGTGGACAAAGCACAGGTCCTGGTTTCAAGATGACTCGAGTTCAAATGTGGTCTCAGACACTTGACACTTACTAGCTGTGTGACCTTGGGCAAGTCACTCTACCCTGACTGCCCCACAAAAAAACAAAAAACAACAACAAAATAAAACTGTTCCTGTTCTCAAGGAGCATGCATACTAATATTAAAAACAACAGGTAAATACATGTATATAAAAGAAATTCAGAGAAGCTGGATGACAATATGAAAGGAGTGATGTTAGGAGCTGGGAGCACTTCTACAGAAGGAGGACTTTGAGCTAAATCTAGAGGAAAGCCAGGGAAACAAAGAGGCAGAGGTGAATAGCAAAGTATGTCAGGCATGTGGGGAAAGCAGTAGAGAGGAACTGAAACAGGAGATGGAATGCCCTGTTCAAGAAATAACAAGGAGATCAGTGAAACTGGCTCTTAGGGAGATAAATGCAAGAAAAATAAAAAAGTAGGAAGGGGTCAGATTATAAGGAACTTTAAAAATAGAACCAAAAAATTCACATTTCATCATGTAGGGAATATGGTATGCAAAGAGGTCATTAAGTGGGAGGGAGGTTAGTGATATATGTGATATGTTCACATTTATAGTTTTAAAAAATTAATCTGAGGGCAGTTAGGTGGTCCAGTGGATAAAGCACCAGCCCTGGATTCAGGAGCACCTGAGTTCAAATCTAGCCTCAGACACTTTACATTTACTAGCTGTGTGACCTTGGGTAAGTCACATAACCCTCACTGTCCTGAAAAAAAAAATTAATCTTTCAGCTAAGTAGAGGATAGATTGGAGTGTGAAGAAATTTGGGATAGATTGACCAGTCAAAAGGCTATTTATGGGGGCAGCTAGGTGGCACAGTGGATAAGTCACTGGCCTTGGATTTAGGAGGACCTGAGTTCAAACCCGACCTTCAGACACTTGACACTTACTAGCTATGTGACCCTGGGCAAGTCACTTAACCCTCATTGCCCCACAAAAAGCAAAAAGCAAAAAAAAAAAAAAAAAAGGCTATTGATACAGTAGTCCAAGCAAGAGAGGATGGCCTGAATTAATGGTGTGGCTCCAGAAGGCAAAGAAGGAGACATATGCAAGAGATGTTGTATGTCAATATTTGACAGTAGATTAAACAAATAACTAGTCAAATGACTGGTTTGTATATTACTTCTGTAAAATCATCTCAACAACAACCAATTGTGGTCATGTCCATTTTAGCACATTTTTTCATTTTTATTTATCTATTTTTTAGTTTATGGAATAAAACAAGCATTTCCATAACATAGTATTCATAGTATAATAACAAAGATGATTGCATATGAAACTTCAGATTTATTATATACAACTTGCTATTCCTTTTAAATATATAATCTTATCAAGTATTCTTTTTTCTTTTTTCTCCCCTATGCCCTAGAGATGGCTAACATTAGACACAAATGTGTGCATATATGTAAAATCTTTCTATACATACTTATATTTGTCAATTTTTTCTCTGCATTCAGATAGAATCTTGCTTTATTTGTTTTCTATAGCTATTTGGGTTATTTAGAACAGTCAGAGTGACTAATTCACTCCAAGTTGTTCTTAAAACGATATTGTTGTTAGTGTATAAAATGTTCTTTGTTTCTGCTCATGTCACTTTTCATTATTTCATGCAAGTTTATCCATGTTTTTTCTAAGAGCATTAAGCATATCATTTCTTATAGCAAAGTAGTATTCCATCACAATTTTTATCCCTATTCATTCATTCATTGCCCAATTGACAGGCAACCCATCAATAGTTTTGTTTATGCTATTTCTGTTGCTTAAAATGCCTTCCTGATCAGATATTCAATTTCTACCCACCCTTTAAACCCAAGGTCATTTCCTGCATTCTCTATACAAATTTCCCAAGCTTCCCCACAGCCATTCCATCTTTATTGTGAAATCCAGTTATATTTTCAGTATCATAAAACATAAGATTTAACCTTCTATAAAGAACATAATAGATGTTTGAAAATGGGGGGGAGGGCCTTGCCAAAAATATGCCTTCATGATTTAACTTTTTAAAATTTAGATATTACAGTTTACCTGCACTTCACAAATTTAGAGAGTACATGATTTTTTATAAAAACATAAAAGTATTTTATTATTTTCTAGTTACATGTGAAGAGAGTTTTCAGTATTTGTTTTTATAAGATTTTTAGTTTCAAATTTTTCTCCCTCTCTCTCTTCCCTCCCTCCTCTCCAAGACAGCAAGCAATCTGATACAGGATACACACACACACACACACACACACACACACACACCTATACATTCTTATATATTCACACATATATAAATGTACATATATACATATATGTGTGTGTGCACAATTACATTAAACACATTTCTGTATTAGTCATGCTGTGAAAGAAGAATCAGAACAAAAAGGAAAAACAACAAAAAAGAAAAACAAAAAATGTAGAAATAGTATGGTTCAATCTGCATCTAGATTCCACAGTTCTTTTTTTCTGGATTTGGTTGAACACTTCCCAACATGAGTGCTTCAGAATTATCTTGGACAATTTTATTGCTGAGAAGTGTCAAGTCTATCATAGTTGATCAACACAAAATGTTGTTGATACTGTGTACAATGTTCTCCTAGCTCTGCTCATCTCACTCAGAATCAGTTCATGTAATTTTTCCAGGTTTCTCTGAAATCTGCCTGCTTATTGTTTCTTATAGCACAATAGTATTCTATTACATTCATATTCCACAACTTGTTCAGCCATTCCCCAATTGGTGGGCATCCCCTCAATTTCCAATTCCTTGCCACCACAAAAAGAGCAGTTATAAATATTTTTATACATGTGGGTCCTTTTCCCTTTTTTATGATCTTTTTTGGGAAAAGACCTAATAGTGGTATTGCTGGATTGAAGGGTAGGCACAGTTTTATAGCCCTTTGGGAATAGTTCTAAATTGGAGAGTCCATGATTTTGTGATTAAATGTGTAAGAGGCCATAGTTTTGTTTTATATGAAGGAATATTATAAAAAGCAAAGCTATCATTTATCTCCCAAAAGTAGAACATGTACAACAAGAAGAAATAAACTTGAGCTAGTCTACAAGGCAAGTCAATCCAAAGCCTTTTTTTAAGTGAAACCTTAATGCTTGACAACAACTGCTTTTTCTCCAAAGAAATGACTAAATTGACTATTTCTCATATTGATGGTATGTAAATGTTAATTGTAGGAGAACAGATTGAAAAGCAGGAAATAAAAATGTTGGAAAGGTTATATATAGTTTTTCTATCCGCTTCCTAAAGCAGGAAAAACTGGATTATCTGATCAACTAAATATGTTTTTTTCCCTACTAAAGTGGATATTTTGTGACTTTACCCACTAATTCTTTTCAATATTCTATAGATAATACAGTAAAACTTCTTGATTGTAAAGACAATTAGACAAGTTAATGGATTGCTTTGGGAAATTGTGTAATTTTCTTTTCTTAGGCCTTTCAAGATTAGCAATTTTACAATTAAGAGCCCCTGAACACTGCTGGAAGTAGGAAGAAAGCTGTGTGGACTGAATCTGCTGCAAATTTGTATGAGATTATCCAACATCAATTGGCTCCCCTAGGTTGCATAGCAATCCTCTGTCATTGACTACTTATCATACTCCCTACCACACTTGTTTTTTTTTTCTATCAACTCAATCCCCCTAACATCATATTTTTTAGTCAGTGACCTTGTTTCCTACTTTATTGAAAGAACTGTCCTGCTCCCCAGCCTGCTACTTTAGTAGAGTAATGGATTTATGGAAAGAAGACCTTTATTGAAATCTGAGATCTGTCACTTACTATCCATATAACTTTGGCCAGACAATAACACCTTTCTGATTCTTATTTCTTAATTGTTTTTTTTGTTTTTTGTGGTGTTTTTTTTTGTTTTTTGCTTTTTTTTTTAGTGAGGCAATTGGGGTTAAGTGACTTGCCCAGGATCACACAGCTAGTAAGTGTTAAGTGTCTGAGGCCGGATCTGAACTCAAGTACTCCTGACTCCAGGGCCGGCGCTCTATCCACTGCGCCACCTAGCTGCCCCTCTTAATTGTTTTTCAATTCGCAGATGTTTACCTTGTTGCCTCACCCATAAAACTAAGGATGAAAGAAACAAAATCTCTGTTATAATCATGTATACTAATGCAAAATAGATTTCTTCATGGACTATGTTGAAAAGAAAAATTATATATGAACACACATGTAAAGAAATACATGTATATATCTCTATATTTTATGTGATTACATAAATATATATGTATACATAAATATCTATTGGAAAGAGAAAGAAAGAGAGAGAGAGAGAGAAAGAGAGAGAGAAGGTATAGCCACAGCCTTTTTAGTAAAGTAGGAAACAAGTTCATTGGCTGAGAAAGATGAGGGTGAAGAGGATGGAGTTGAGAGAGAACAAGTGTTATAGGAAGTGTGATATGGAATCAGTTACAATAATGAATATCTATTGATATAGATAGAGCCATATATTTGTATAAATACATATGTATATATTTGTTTCCTTATATGCAATTGTTTTGTATGTATATAGGTATATATATATATACATATATATGTATATTTATACACACATATATATATGTATATTTATACACATATGCTTTTTTGTTTTTTGAGGGTTTTTTATGCTTATTTATTTATAATTTTATTTTCCAAATTATATGTAAAAGCAAATTTTGACATCAGTTTTTAAAAACAACAACTCCTCTTCCTCCCTCCCGTTCCACCCCAACCCCAAGAATGCAATCAATTCAACATAAATTATACAACTCTACATTAGCTAGGCTGTGAGAGAAAACAGATAAAAACAAAACTTCAAATTAAGGAATTGTTAAAAAAAAATGTGTTTCAGTCTGTTTTCAGATACCATTAGTTCTTTCTCTGTAGATGGACTGCAATTTTCATAAGTTCTTCAGAATTATATTGGATCATTGCCTTGCTGAAAATAACCACATACTTCCCAGCATATTATCTTACACTAATGCTGTTATTTTGTATACAGTACATTTCTCTCTGCTTCAGTTCATGTGGGTCTTTCCAGGTTTTTCTGATAGCATCTTGTTCATTGTAACTTTTATATAGTACCTTGAACTTGACAAATAATTTTCTTCACAATAGCCCAGCAGAGTAGGCACCATACGTTTTGACATTGTAGTCAATCATCATAACTATTTCCCTCCATCCAATTCCCTTCCAATGATATTTACTCTATCATCTATCTTATATTGCCCTATTCCTCCTCAAAAATGTTTTGCTACTGACTGCCCCCTCCCCCATCCTACCCCCCCTTCATTAACCCTTTCCTTCTTATCCTCTTTCCCTCCGACTTTCCTGTAGGGTTAAATAGATTACTCTTCCCAATTGGGTGTGTACGTGTGTTATTCCCTCCTTGAGCCCACTCTGATGAGGTTAAGGTCTTTGAGCTAATTCTGTTTTCTAAATTTTTCTTCCTCCCTCCTCAACTCTCCCTCTGAAATCAAGCAATTCAATATATGTCATACATGTGCTGTTATGCAGAACATCTTCACCTTCCTTGAAAGTGTTTTGCTTTTTATAGCCTCCTCCCCCAAACTTCCCTTCCCTCCTTCCCCTCTTCTCCACCCTGCCCCCCCATTTCTTTCCCCTCCCACTTTTCCTCAGGGCAAAAACATATTACTAAACCTGCTTGAGTATGTATGTTATTACCTCTTTGAAACAATTCTGATGATATTGAGGTTCACTTACTCCCCCACTCCTTCCCCCTCTTCTCCTCCCCATCATAAGCTTTTTTCTTGTTTCCTTCATGTGAGCTACCTGTCCCCAGTCTACCTCTCCCCTTCCCCCTCCCCAAGTCTATTCCTCCTACCCCTCAACCCTATTTTAATAATGTCATCATGGGTTAGCTAGGTGGCACAGTGGACAAAGCACCAGCCCTGGGCCCAGGAGGCCCAGAGCCCAAATCTGACCCCAGACATTAGACAACCCACCCTATTTGCTCCAGAAAGAACAAGGATACACACAAAATAAATGCTTAACAAATACCATCCCTTCATATTCAGTTCAGACCTATGTCCTCTGTGTATTCCTTACTGGAAAAGTTCTTGGAAGCTTTTAATGTAGGGGCCCTGTGGTTGATTTCCTAATTCTGAACTTTCTTTGCTTGCTCATCTTTTGCCTGACTAAACTCTGCACTCCGGGTGCCTGCTGCTTGGATACACTACTGTCCCCAGTTTCAGAGGGTCCCAGGTGTTTTGGTTTGAGGGAGAGCAGGTTTTTCTCTCACTTTGCCTGTTATCTGTTCTGAAGAGAACTTCAAGCCAACTTGCTAGTTAACCAGCCAGCAGAGTGCTGTGGTGGATTTTAGCTTAGAGAAGCCTGTGCCCCTCCCCAGCCTGGGCCTCCCATTGCTCAGGATTTCTTCCTGGTTCCTTGCTGGGGTGGCACAGCTGAATTCCTCTCTAGGTCCCGATGATAACCTTGCACGTCTCCCCCCCTCCCCCAACCAGCCATTCAGCCCTCTCACTGGACAGCAAGCTAAGTTTCAGAAGACACTATTGCTGCAGCAGATTCAGAGTCTCTGGGGTAAAATCCTCTGGTGTGGTGTGCCTGAGGTCTCTGTTGGTGTGATCGCGAGGTTGGACTTTATTAGTAGCCTAGAATGGGCCCTTTTAATCTATCTATAGCTGGAAAATAATCTCAACTCCTATTTTTGTGGATTTTTCTGCTCCAGACATTCTTTTATATTTTTTTTAGAATTTTATTTTATTTTTTTAATTAATAAAGTATTTTATTTTTTTTCCCGCTACATGTAAAGATAGTTCTCAACCCCTGTCTATACGAGCCTTACAATTTCAGATTTTTCTCCCTCCCTCCCCTCCCTCCCCCCTCCCCCAGACAGCAGGCAATCTGATATAGGCTATATATACATATATACACATAATAACATCAATCCTATTTCTGCATTAGTCATGCCATAAGAGAAAAAAATCAGAGCAATGATGGAAAACCTCAAAATAGAAAAAAAACAACAGCATCAAAAACAAAAGAAATAGTATGGTTCACTCAGCATCCAATACTCTGCAGTTCTTTTTTTTTTTTTTTCCTGGATTTGGAGATCCTCCTCCATCACGAGTTCCCCGGAACTCTTCCGTGCCACTGCATTGGCGAGAAGAATATAGTCCATCACAGTAGATCAACACTCAATGTTGATGTTACTGTGTACAACGTTTCTCTGGCTCTGCTCATCTCACTCATTGTCAGCCCACGCAAGACCCTCCAGGTTTCCCTGAACTCCTCCTGCTCATCACCTCCTACAGCACAATAGCATTCCACCGCATTCATATACCACAACCTGTCCAGCCATTCCCCAATTGATGGGCACCCCCTCAACTTCCAATTCTTTGCCACCACGTAAAGAGAAGCTATAAATATTTTTGTACATGTGGGTCCCCCTCCCCCCTCCATGATCTCCCTGGGAAGAAGACCCAAAAGTGGTACCGCTGGGTCAAAGGGCATGGACAGCTTTATCGCCCTTTGGGCATAATTCCAAATTGATCTCCAGAATGGCCAGATCAGTTCACAGCTCCACCAACAATGCATTAGTGTTCCAATTTTTCCACAGCTTCTCCAACATTTATTATTTTTCTTTTTTGTCATTTTAGCCAATCTGATAGGTGTCAGGTGGTACCTCAGAGTTGTTTTTATTTGCATCTCTCTAATCATTAGAGATTTAGAGCATTTTTTCATATGGGAATAGATAGCTTTGGTTTCTTCATCAGAAAACTGCCTGTTCATATCCTTTGACCATTTCTCAATTGGGGAATGACTTGGGTTCTTATAAATTTGATTTAGTTCCCTATATATTTTAGAGATGAGGCCTTTATCAGAAGTACTGGCCTCAAAAATTGTTTCCCAGCTTTCTGCCTCCCTTCTAATTTTGGATACATTGCTTTTGTTTGTACAAAAATTTTTTAATTGAATGTAATCAAAATCATCCACTTTGCATTTTATAATATACTCTATCTCTTGTTTGGTCAAAAACTGTTTTCATTTCCAAAGATCTGATAGGTAGACTATTCCTTTCTCTCCTAATTTACCTATGGTATCACCTCTTATGTCTAAATCGTGTATCCATTTTGACCTTATTTTAGTATAAGGTGTAAGATGTTGGTCTATGCCTAATTTCTGCCATACTATCTTCCAGTTTTCCCAGCATTTTTTGTCAAATACTGAGTTCCTATCCCGGAAACTGGAGTCTTTGGGTTGGGTTTATCAAACACTACATTACTAGTGTCATTTACTACTGCATTTCCTGAGCCTAGCCTATTGCATTGATCTACCACTCTATTTTTTAGTCAGTACCAGATATGACTGACACTTTATAGTAGAGCTCCAGGTTTGGTACTGCTAACCCACCTTCCTGTGATTTTTTTTTCATTATTTCCCTGGATATTCTTGATTTTTTGTTTTTCCAGATGAATTTTGTTATTATTCTTTCTAGCTCTATAAAATAATTTTTAGGTAGTCTGATTGGTATAGCACTGAATAAGTAAATTAATTTAGGCAGTATTGTCATTTTTACTATATTAGCTCTGCCTCTCCATGAGCAATTGATATTTTTCCAGTTATTTAGATCTGATTTGATTTGTGTGAAGAGTGTTTGGTAGTTGTGTTCATAGAGTTCCTGGGTTTGTCTTGACCAGTAGACTCCCAAGTATTGTATATTATCTACCGTTACTTTAAATGGGATTTCTCTTCCTATCTCTTGCTGCTGGACTTTGTTGGTCATGTATAGAAATGCTGATGATTTATGTGGATTTATTTTATATCCTGCTACTTTACTAAAGTTGTTAATTGTTTCAAGTAATTTTTGACTTGATTCTCGAGGATTCCTTAAGTATACCATCATATCATCTGCAAAGTGTGATAGTTTTGTTTCCTCCTTGCCTATTCTAATTCCTTTAATTCCTTTCTCTTCTCTGATTGCTAAAGCTAACATTTCTAGGACAATATTAAATAATAGGGGTGATAATGGACATCCCTGTTTCACGCCTGTTCTTATTGGGAAGGCCTCTAATTTATCTCCATTGCATATAATACTTGCTGATGGCTTTAGGTAGATACTGTTTATTATTTTAAGGAAAGCTACCCCTATTCCTAAACTCTCCAGTGTTTTTATTAGGAATGGGTGTTGTATATTGTCAAAAGCTTTCTCTGCATCTATTGAGATAATCATATGATTTTGGTTGGTTTTCTTATTGATGTGGTTGATTATGTTAATAGTTTTCCTAATGTTGAACCAGCCCTGCATTCCTGGTATAAATCCCAACTGGTCATAGTGTAATATCCTGGTGATCACTTGCTGTAATCTCCTTGCTAATATCTTATTTAAGAATTTAGCATCAATATTCATTAGGGAAATTGGTCTATAATTTTCTTTCTGTTTTTGCTTTGCCTGGTTTTGGTATCACCACCATATTTGTGTCATGAAATGAATTTGGTAGAACTCCTTCACTTATTTTTCCAAATAATTTGTATAATATTGGAATTAATTGTTCTTTAAATGTTTGGTAAAATTCACCTGTAAACCCAACTGTCCCTGGGGATTTTTGCTTAAGGAGTTCATTAATGGCTTGTTCAATTTCTTTTTCTAATATGGGTTTATTTAAGGATTTTATTTCTTCTTCAGTTAACCTGGACAGTTTGTATTTTTGTAAATATTCATCCATTTCATTTAGATTGTCAAATATATTGGCATACAGTTGGGCAAAATAATTCCTAATTATTGATTTAATTTCCACTTCATTGGTGGTAACATCCCCTTTTTTGTTTTTGATACTGGTAATTTGGTTTTCTTCTTTCTTTTTTTTAATCAAATTAACCAATATTTTATCTATTTTATTGGTTTTTTCATAAAACCAGCTCTTAGTTTTATTAATTCTATAGTTTTTTTGCTTTCAATCTCATTAATTTCTCTTTTGATTTTCAGAATCTCTAATTTAGTATCTAATTGGGGATTTCTAATTTGTTCTTTTTCTAGCTTTTTAAATTGCATGCCCAATTCATTAAACTCCTCTTTCTCTTTTTTTTTCATGTAAGTATTTAGAGCTATAAATTTTCCCCTAAGCATTGCTTTGGCTGCATCCCATAGATTTTGGTATGTTGTCTCATTATTGTAATTTTCTTGGATATAGTTATTGATTGTTTCTATGATTTCTTGTTTGGTCCATTCATTCTTTAGAATGAAATTATTTAGTTTCCTATTGATTTTCATTCTGCTTTTCCCTGGCTCTTTCTTACATGTAATTTTTATTGTATCATGATCTGAAAAGGATGCATTTACTATTTCTGCCTTTCTACATTTAACTATGATTTTTTTGTGCCCTGATACATGGTCAATTTTTGAAAATGTGCCATGTAGGGGGCAGAGCCAAGATGATGGAGAGGAAGCAGCAAGCTGCCTGAGCTCTCCTTCTGTTCCCTCAAAAAGAACATTAAATCAAGCCTCTGTACAGATTCTGAAACTACAGAACCTGCAAAGAGACAGAGAGACACAGTCCTCCAACCAGAGATAATTTAGAAGACTTCAGGAAAAGGTCGGTCTGACTCAGGCAAAAGGGAGGCCTAGCGCAGGGCAGCAACCCAGCGCCGAGGGAGTCGGGGCAAGTCAGCAGGAGCTGCGGGCCATAGCCGAACAACTGAGGCCACTGGAACCTGGTTCAAAAATCTGGTGGCCAAGAAGGACAGTGGAAAAACCTACTTGCACCGGCCGGGAGGGTCACGAACGGGTCAGGCGGGATCAGATCCTGGTGTCCGTGCCTGGCTGGCCAAGCACAATCAGACTGGAAGTGCAGGGTGGGGGATCTCCACACACCATAAAGGCCTCAGAGTAAACACCCGGTCACACAACACCTATATCCCTGCACAAGAAGCCCAAAACAGGGTCCCTGGTGCCCCCAGAGCAAACCTCAACTTAAAGAATAAATAAATAAGCTGCAATAATGAGTAAGAAGCAAAAAAGAGCCCTCTCCATTGAGAGCTTCTGTATCAATAGGGAAGAAGCCAACACAAACTCAGATGAGGACAATAGCCTCAAATTGCCTACATCTGAAGCCACACGAGGGAAGGTGAATTGGTCTCAAGAACAAAAAGCCTTCCTGGAAGAGCTCAAAAAGGATTTTAAAAATCAATTGCAAGAGGTACAAGAAAAAATGGGGAGAGAAATGAAAGCAAAACAAGAAAACTATGAAAAAAGAATCAGCAGCTTGGAAAAGGAAGCACATAATTTCACTGAAGAAAACAAAGCCTTAAAAAATTCATTTGGCCAAATGGAAGAAAAGGTGCATAATCTCACTGAAGAAAACAATACTTTAAAAAATTCATCTGGCCAAATGGAAAAAAAGGTGCACAATCTCATTGAAGAAAACACTGCCTTAAAAAATTCACTTGGCCAAATGGAAAAAAAGGTGCATAATCTCACTGAAGAAAACAATGCCTTAAAAATTAAAGTGGGACAGTTGGAAGATAAGGAATCCATGAGACACCAGGAATCAGTCAAGCAGAATCAAAAAAATGAAAAAATAGAAGAAAATGTGAAATACCTCATTGGAAAGACAACTGATCTGGAAAACAGGTCCAGGAGAGACAATTTGAGAATCATTGGACTGCCTGAAAGCCATGACCAGAAAAAGAGTCTAGACACCATATTCCAGGAAATTATTAAGGAGAACTGCCCTGATATCATAGAATCAGAGGATAAAATCATCATTGAAAGAATCCACCGATCACTTCCTGAAAGACACCCCAAAAGGAAAACTCCAAGGAATATTGTAGCCAAATTCCAGAATTATCAGGTGAAGGAAAAAAATACTCCAAGCAGCCAGAAAGAAGCAATTTAAATATCATGGAGCCACAGTCAAGATTGCTCAGGACCTGGCAGCTTCAACATTAAGGACCGCAAGGCTTGGAATATGATATTCTGGAAGGCAAAGGAGCTTGGATTGCAGCCGAGAATCTATTACCCAGCAAAAATGTGCATTTTCTTTCAGGGGAAAAGATGGACATTTAATGACAATGGGGAGTTTCAATCTTTCCTGGTGAAAAGACGAGAACTGAACAGAAAATTTGATCTCAACATACAAGACTCAAGAGAATTTTAAAAAGGTAAACAGAGGGGGAAAGAGAAAGGTTACCCTATTGGGTTAAACTGTTTATATACCTACACAGGAAGATAATACTGTAAATGTATTTGGGCAGAGAGAAGGACTTTAAATAGAGGGTATAAATATAAATTGTCTTTGATGTGATGATACAAAAGAATTAAGCGGCTAAAGAGGGAGTCTATGGGGAGGAGAGGAAAGAGAAGGTTGAATGGGATGAATTATATCATATGAAGAGGTGGGAAAAAAACCTATTACAATAGATGGAAAGAAAGGAGGGGGGAATATTGTTTCAACCCTATTCTCATTAGATTTGATTCAAAGAGGGAATAACATATACGTTCATTGGGATAAAGAAACAAATCATTCTTTAGGGAAGCAAAAGCGGAAGGGAAAGGGGGGGACTGATAGCAGGGAGGACAAAAACAAGGGATAAAAGGGTAAAGAAAAGAGAGGGGGGTGATAAAAGGGAGGGCAGATCGGGGGAGGCAGGGGTAAGAAGTAGAACATCGGTGAGGAGGAATAGGGTGAAAGAAGGGGGGGAAAGTACAAAGGGGATAAATAGAATGGAGGGGAATACACAGTCAGTAATAATAACTGTGAATGTGAATGGGATGAACTGTGCTATAAAACGGAAGTGAATTGCAGAGTGGATTAAAAATCAGAATCCTACAATATGCTGTTTACAAGAAACACATTTGAAGCAGAGAGATACACACAGAGTAAAGGTAAAAGGCTGGAGCAGAATATATTATGCCTCAGCTAAAGTAAAAAAGGCAGGGGTAGCAATCCTTATGTTAGACAAGGCACAGGCAAAAATAGATCTCATTAAAAGAGATAAGGAAGGAAATTACATCTTACTTAAAGGTACTATAGATAATGAAGTAATATCAATATTAAATATGTATGCGCCAAGTGGTAAAGCATCCAAGTTCTTAGAGGAGAAGTTAAATGAGTTACAAGAGTAATTAGACAATAATACTATACTAGTGGGGGATCTGAATCTCCCCCTCTCAGAATTAGATAATTCTAGCCAACAAATAAATAAGAAAGAAGTGAAAGAGGTGAATAGATTACTAAAACAGTTAGACATGATAGATGTCTGGAGAAAATTGAATGGGGATATAAAGGAATATACCTTTTTCTCAGCAGTACATGGCACATTTTCAAAAATTGACCATGTATTAGGGCACAAAAACATCATAGTCAAATGTAGAAAGGCATAAATAGTAAATGCATCCTTCTCAGATCATGATGCAATAAAAATTACATGTAAGAAAGAGCCAGGGAAAAGTAGAATGAAAATCAATTGGAAACTAAATAATTTCATTCTAAAGAAAATGTGCCATGTACTGCTGAGAAAAAGGTATATTCCTTTATATCCCCATTCAATTTTCTCCAGACATCTATCATGTCTAACTTTTCTAGTAATCTATTCACCTCTTTCACTTCTTATTTATTTTTTGGCTAGATTTACCTAATTCTGTGAGGGGGTGATTCAGATCCCCCACTAGTATAGTATTACTGTCTAATTCCTCTTGTAACTCATTTAACTTCTCCTTTAAGAACTTGGATGCTATACCACTTGGTGCATACATATTCATTATTGATATTACTTCATTATCTATAGTACCTTTAAGCAAGATGTAATTTCCTTCCTTATCTCTTTTAATGAGATCTATTTTTGCCTGCACTTTGTCTGACATAAGGATTGCTACCCCTGCTTTTTTACTTTAGCTGAAGCATAATATATTCTACTCCAGCCTTTTACCTTTACTCTGTGTGTATCTCTCTGCTTCAAATGTGTTTCTTGTAAACAGCATATTGTAGGATTCTGGTTTTTAATCCACTCTGCAATTCCGTTTTATAGCACAGTTCATCCCATTCACATTCACAGTTATTATTACTGTCTATTCCCCTCCATTCTATTTACCCCCTTTGTACTTTCCCCCCTTCTTTCACCCTATTCCTCCTCACCGATGTTTTACTTCTTACCCCTGCCTCCCCCGATCTGCCCTCCCTTTTTATCACCCCCCTCTCTTTTCTTTACCCTTTTCTCCCTTGCTTTTGTCCTCCCTTCTATCAGTCCCCCCTTTCCCTTTCCCTTTTTGCTTCCCTAAAGACTGTGTTAAGTTTCTTTATCCCAATGAACGTATATGTTATTCCCTCTTTGAATCAAATCTAATGAGAATAAGGTTGAAACAATGTTCCCCCCTCCTTTCTTTCCCTTTATTGTAATAGGTTTTTTTTTTCCACCTCTTCATATGATATAATTCATCCCCTTCCATCTCCCCTTTCCTCTCCTCCCCAGAGACTCTCTTTTTAACCCCTAAAAATTTTTTTTATCATCACATCAAAGACAATTTATATTTATACCCTCTGTGTAAAGTCCTTCTCTCTGCCCAAATACATTTACAGTTCTTAAGATTTATGAGTATTATCTTCCCATGTAGGGATATAAACAGTTTAACCTAATAGGGTAACCTTTTTTTTTTTCTCCCCCTCTGTTTACCTTTTTAAACTTCTCTTGAGTCTTGTATGTTGAGATCAAATTTTCTATTCAGTTCTGGTCTTTTCACCAGGAGAGATTGAAAGTCCCCAATGTCATTAAATATCCATCTTTTCCCCTGAAAGAAAATGCACATTTTTGCTGGGTAATAGATTCTCGGCTGCAATCCAAGCTCCTTTGCCTTCTGGAATATCATATTCCAAGCCTTGCGGTCCTTTAATGTTGAAGCTGCCAGGTCCTGAGCAATCCTGACTGTGGCTCCATGATATTTAAATTGCTTCTTTCTGGCTGCTTGGAGTATTTTCTCCTTCACCTGATAATTCTGCAAGTTGGCTACAATATTCCTTGGAGTTTTCCTTTTGGGGTGTCTTTCAGGAAGTGATCGGTGGATTCTTTCAATGATGATTTTATCCTCTGATTCTATGATATCAGGGCAGTTCTCCTTAATAATTTCCTGGAATATGGTGTCTAGACTCTTTTTCTGGTCATGGCTTTCAGGCAGTCCAATGATTCTCAAATTGTCTCTCCTGGACCTGTTTTCCAGATCAGTTGTCTTTCCAATGAGGTATTTTACATTTTCTTCTATTTTTTCATTCTTTCGATTCTGCTTGACTGATTCCTGGTGTCTCATGGATTCCTTATCTTCCAACTGTCCAATTTTAATTTTTAAAGCATTGTTTTCTTCAGTAAGATTATGCACCTTTTTTTCCATTTGGCCAGATGAATTTTGTAAGGCATTGTTTTCTTCAATGAAATTATGCAACTTTTTTTCCATTTGGCCAACTGAATTTTTTAAGGCATTCTTTTCTTCAGTGAAATTATGCACTTTTTTTTTCCATTTGGCCAGTCAAATCTTTGTGCTTCCTTTTCCAAGCTGCTAATTCTTTTTTCATAGTTTTCTTGTTTTGCTTTCATTTCGCTCCCCATTTTTTCTTCTACCTCTCTCAATTGATTTTTAAAATCCTTTTTGAGCTCTTCCAGGAAGGCGTTTTGTTCCTGAGACCAATTCACCTTCCCTCGTGAGGCTTCACATGTAGGCAATTTGAGGCTATTGTCCTCATCTGAGTTTGCATTGGCTTCTTCCCTATTGATACAGAAGCTCTCAATGGAGAGGGCTCTTTTTTGCTTCTTACTCATTATTGCAGCTTATTTATTTATTTTTTAAGTTGAGGTCTGCTCTGGGGGCACCAGGGTCCCTGTTTTGGGCTTCTTGTGCAGGGGTATAGGTGCTGTGTGACTGGGTTTTTACTCTGAGGCCTTTATAGTATGTGGAGATCCCCCGCCCTGCACTTCCTATCTGATTGTGCTCAGCCAGTCAGGTCCCTGCTCCTGGCGTCCGTTCCCGCCTGACCAGTTCGTGGCCCTCCCGGCCTGCGCAGGTAGGTTTTTCCACTGACCTTCTTAGCCACCAGATTTTTGAACCAGGTTCCAGTGGCCTCAGTTGTTCGGCTGTGGCCCACAGCTCCTGCTGACTTGCCCTGACCCCCTTGGCGCTGGGTTGCTGCCCTGCGCTGGGCCTCCCTTTTGCCTGAGTTAGACCGACCTTTTCCTGAAGTCTTCTAAATTATCTCTGGTTGGAGGACTGTGTCTCTCTGTCTCTTTGCAGGTTCTGTAGTTTCAGAATCCGTGCAGAGGCTTGATTTAATGTTCTTTTTGAGGGAACAGAAGGAGAGCTCAGGCAGTTTGCAGCTTCCTCTCCGCCATCTTGGCTCCGCCCCCAGACATTCTTTTATTGATGTTTTTGGGGTAATTGTATCAGGAGCTCTGTGTGTTTAATGTCTTTCCTCCACCATCTTAGCTCTGTCCCCCATATATACATATGCTGAAAAATTCAGTGTACAGAATGAGGTGCACAGTATATATTTCTCATCTTGCATACTGTTAGGTTTTTTGTGTTTGTTTTTCATTTTCTTTTTTGTTTGTTTGTTGTTTTTTTAATCAAGAAGTGGGTAGCATGATTCATCATTAGTTGTCTAGAATCAAGATCGCCATTATGAAGATCATAGTTTCTAAGTCTTTCAAAGTTATTTGTCTTCGCAATAAAGACACTATTGAATAAATGGTTTTTTGGTTCTATTCACTTTACTCTGTTATCAGTCTGTACAACCCTTTGAAGATTTCTCTGAAACCATACCTTTCAACATTTCTTACACATCTGAATGGTCCATAATATTTATAATTTGTTCAGCCAGTTTCTAATTGATAGCCACTTCTTCAGATTTCCATTCTTTAGTCCCTCCAAAGATATATGAAACATTTTTGTATATCTTTAGAGTTAATTTGCTTAGAATTAATCCTTCCCCTTACCTCCTTCTTATTCTGCTTTCTCTCTGCTCCCTTTTATCTCTTGTTTCTCCTTTGCATAAAAGTCATGTGTGCACCCAACTCTGTGGTTATATATTTATGTGTATTCTTTCCTCCTTTGTCCAATCAAGATGTGAGTGATATTGAAAGATCAGTTGCTACCCTCCCCACTTTCCTCCTGGTTTGTATTGACTTTTACTTCTGTAACCTGATTATGTAAGATAATGTCCCCTAAAATTATTTTCCTTTCCTCTCTAGTGTATTTCTCTTTCCTTATTCTGTCCTCTTTTCATTCTTATTTTTGGATTTTTAAGATGTAAGTGAACCATTCCTAGACCTTCTGTCTAATTGAACTCTCTCTATGTCCCTTGGTAATAGAGATCAGAGGGGACACATGTATCATCTCTTCACTTTAGAATATAAGCAGTTTGTCTTTGATTAATCCCTAATGATTGTTCATTCATGTTCACTTTTTATGTTCCCTTAATTCCAATGTATGAACTTCAAAGTTTTTATTGAGCTTAAATGTTTTCATCTTAAATGATTGGAATTCTTCTATTTCATTAAAAGTTCATTCCTGCTCTTCTCTATAATTATTATAAACAGTTTAGGTAAGGTATTATTGACTATAAGCCTATATATTTTGCCTTTTGGAATATTTTATTCCAAGCTTTCAATTCCTTTATAGTTGTGGTGGCTAATTTGTGTGTGATCCTGACTGTGGGTCTTTGATACTTGAATTCTATCTGGCTGCATTCAATATTTTTTTTTCTTTGACCTAGAAACTTTGATTTGTGCTTTTAATATTCCTAGAAATTTGTATTTGGGAAATTTTTTTCAGGAAATGAACAATGGATTCTTCTTATTTTCTTTTTAGAATCTGATTATGAAAGATCTAGGCAGTTATCTTTTACAATTTCTTAAAATATGATAGATACATAAAAATGATACATAGATTATTTTGTCATAGCTTTCAGGTAATACTATTTTATTTTTTACTCCAAACTGTTTCCCAGATCAATCTTTTGCTATGAGATAACTTATATTTTCCTTTATTTTTTAGGTATTTTGACTTTGTCTAACTGTTTCATGGAAATGTTGACTTCTTTGTGCCCATTCAAATTTTCAGGGAGTGTTTTTCTTTGGCAAGGTTTTGGAACTTTTAAGGCAAGCTGCTAATTCCCTTCCCAATTCTTTCTGGCCTCATTCTGGGCTGCATGTTGGAACTAGGATACTGTATCTGATGTTCATATACAAGGCCTAGAAAAAAATACTCACTGATTTTTTTTTCTTGGATTTTTCTAACTGAATTCAGTCTGGTGCATTCTCAAGTTCTGTTTAGAGGAGTTTTAGGGGGAACTTTCTGTCCTTTTTATGCCAAAAGTATGCTCCCCCTCCCCATCTCATTTTCCTCACATGTGAAATAAGGGGCTTGGACTAGTTGGCTTCTGACTTTCCTTAAAGGTATAATCTTTGATCTCATCAGGTATTGATAGCCTTTGCACCATTGTTAAAATATTTTCCTATTTTTTCCTCTTTTGCTCTATGGTCAGAGAATAGAGAATAATGGTCTCTTGGAGGAAGCTAAATGCTGCACTAAAATTTTGATCCCATAATCTCATTTCTCCTTATGATATTTATTTTATCTAACATTTTTGTCTCTCTGCCTCTGCCTCTGCCTCTGTTTCTATTTCTCTGTCTGTCTGTCTCTCTCCATTTTTTTCTTATCTACTAGCTCCTTATCTTCTAACTAAAGCTAAATTCTAGGGGCAGCTAGGTGGCACAGTGGATAGAGCACCAGCCATGGATTCAGGAGGACCTGAGTTCAAATATGGCCTCAAACACTTTACACTCATTAGCTGTATGACCCTTGGCAAGTCACTAAACCCTCATTGCCCTGAAAAAAAATTAAATTAAAATTTTTTTAAAAAGCTAAATTCTAGTATCGCCAGTGTTTAAAAGCTTTCTGCTGATCTTGTTATTCCTTTAATTTATTGATTTTCCTATAGTTTACTAGTCAACTACTACCTATCTTTCTAATCAATCAGGACTACTAAGTGTTCCCTGAAAACTTAACAAGCCATCACTTATTTCCATGACATTGTGAAGACAGTATTCCATTATTAGAAGGAAATCCTTCTTTATGTATCTTAAACAATCCTTTTTAGTAGTACTTATTTTAATTATAAAAGTATTTTATTATTTTCCAGTTACATGTAGAGATGTTTTCAACATTTGTTTTTCTAAGATTTCTAGTTTCAATTTTTTCTCCCTTTCTCCCTCTCTCCCCCCACCCCAAGACAGCAAGTAATCTGATAAAGATTACAAAATCTGACACATTAAATATATGCCTGCATTAGTCCTGCTGTGAAAGGAGAATCAGAGTAAAGAGTAAAAACTTCAAAAAAGAAAAACAATAGCACCAAAAACAAAAGAAATAATATGGTTCAATCTGTATCCATGTTCCACAGTTCTTTTTTTCTGGATTTGGAGAGCATTTTCCATCATGAGTCCTTTTGTAATTATCTTGTACTGTTGTATTGATGAGAAGAATCAAGTCTATCATGGTTGATCAGCACATAAGTTTGATGATATTGTGTACAATGTTCTCCTGGTTCTGTTCATCTCACTCATCATCAGTTCATGCAAGTCTCTGAAATCTGCCTGGTCATCGTTTCTTACAGTACAATAGTATTCCATTACATTCATATATGAGATCTTGTTCAACCATTCCCCAATTGATGGGCAACCCCTCAATTTCCAATTCCTTGCCACTACAAAAAGAATAGCTATAAATATTTTTGTACATGTCAAAACTTTTCTATTTTTTATGATCTCTTTGGGGGAAAAAATGAATAGCAGTATTGCTGGGTCAAAGGACACGAACAGCTTATAGCCCTTTGGAAATAATTGCAAATTGCACTTCAGAATGGTTGGATCAGTTCATAGCTCTACCAACAATGCATTAGTGTTCCAATTTTTTAAAAGCTTCTACAACATTTATTATTTTCATTTTTTGTCATATTAGCCAATCTGGTAAGTGTCAGGTGGTACCTCAGAGTTGTTTTTATTTGCATTTCTCTAATGAATAGTGATTTAGAGCATTTTTTCATATGGCAACAGATAGCTTTGAATTCTTCATCAGAAAACTGCCTTTTTATATCGTTTGACAATTTCTCAATTGGGGAGTGACTTGAATTATTATAAATTTGATTTAGTTCCCCATATATTTTAGAAATGAGGCCTTTATCAGAACTACTGGCTATACAGATTATGTCCCAGCTTTCTGCCTCCCTTCTAATTTTGGATGCATTGCTTTTTTTGTAAAAGAACTTTTTAATTTAATGTAAATAAAATAATCCATTTTGCACTTCATAATATTCTCTGTCTCTTGTTTGGTCATAAACTGTTCTGCTTTCCAAAGATCTGAGAGGTAAAGTATTCCTTCCTCTCCTAATTTACCTATGGTATCACCTTTTATGTCTAAATCATGTACCCATGTTGACCTAATTTTAGTATAAGGTGTAAGATGTTGGTCTATGCCTAGTTTCTGCCACACTATCTTCCAGTTTTCCCAGTAGTTTTTGTCAAATACTGAATTCCTATCCCAGAAGCTGGAGTCTTTGGGTTTATAAAACAGTATACTATTAAAGTAATTTACTACTGTGTCTCTTATGCCTAACCTATTCCATTGATCCTCCACACAATTTCTTAGGCAGTAACAAATAGTTTTTATGACTGCTGCTTTATAATAAAGCTTCAGATTTGGTACAACTAGTCTACTTTCCTGTGCATTTTTTTCATTAGTATCCTTGATATTCTTTGACCTTTGTTTTTCCAGATGAATTTTGTTATTCTTTTTCCTAGCTCTATGAAATAATTTTTAGGTAGTCTGATTGGTATGGCACTGAGTAAGTTAATTAATTTAGGTAGAATTGTCATTTTTTAAAATATTAGCTCAGCCTATCCATGAGCAATTAATATTTTCCAATTATTTAGATCTGATTTGATTTGTGTGAAAGTGTTTCATAATTGTGTTAATAGAGTTACTGGATTAGTCTTGGCAAGTAGACTGCTAAGCATTTTATATTGTCAACCATTACTTTAAATAGAATTCATTTCTTTTTCTGTCTCTTGCAGCTGGACTTTGTTGGTCATGTATAGAAATTCTGATGATTTATGTGAATTTATTTTATATCCTGCAATGTTCCTAAAGTTGTTCATTGTTTCAATTAATTTTTTTGCTAATTCTCTAGGATTTTGTACGTACACCATCATACCATCTTCCAATAGTTATAGTTTTATTTCCTCCTTTCCTATTCCAATTCCTTTAATTCCTTTTTCTTCTCTGATTGCTATAGCAAGCATTTCTTTTTCTTTGTCTAATTTTAAATTTTTTTATGGGGCGATGGGGGTTAAGTGACTTGCCCAGGGTCACACAGCTAGTGTCAAGTGTCTGAGGCTGGATTTGAACTCAGGTACTCCTGAATCCAGGGCTGGTGCTTTATCCACTGTGCCACCTAACTGCCTCCAAACATTTCTAATACAATATTAAATAATAGAGTTGATAATGGGCTTCCCTGTTTCATAGCTTATCTTATTTGGAAGGCCTCTAATATCTCCATTACATATAATGCTTGCTGATGGTTTTAGGAAGATACTGCTTATTATTTAAAGGAAAGTTCCACCTACTCCTAAGCTTTCTGGTGTTTTTATTAGGAATGTGTGCTGTATTTTGTTAAAAATCTTTCTCTGAATCTATTGAGATAATCATATGATTTTGGTTAGTTTTCTTATTGATGTGGTTGATTATATTAATAGTTTTCCTAATGTTGAACCAGGCCTGTATTCCTGCTATAAATCCCACCTGGTCATCGTGTATTATCCTGGTGATCACTTGTAATCTCTTTGCTAATATCATATTTAAAATTTTTACATCAATATTCATTAGGGAAATTAGTCTTTAATTTTCTTTCTCTGTTTTGGTACTGCCTGGTTTTGTTATCAACACCATATTTTTTTTTTCATAAAAGGAATTTGGTAGCACTCCTTCTTCACCTATATTTCCAAATAATTTGTATAATATTTGAATTAATTTTTCTTTAATTGTTTGGTAGAATTCACTTGTAAACCCATCTGGCCCTGGAGATTTTTTTCTCAGGGAGTTCATTAATGGCTTGTTCAATTTCTTTTTCTAATATGTGCTTATTTAAGGATTTTATTTCCTCTTCAGTCAACCTGAGCAGTTTCTATTTTTGTAAATTCGTAAAATCCATTTCATTTAGATTGTCAAATTTATTGGCATACAGTTGGGGAAAATAGTTCCTAATTATTGCTTTAATTTCTATTTCATTGGTGGTGAAATCACTCCTTTCATTTTTGATATTGGTAATTTGGTTTTATTCTTTCTTTTTTCTAAATCAAATTAACCAATGGTTTATATATTTTATATTAGTTTTTTCATAAAACCCACTCTTAGTTTTACTGATTAATTCTATAGTTTTCATGCTTTCAATTTTATTAATTTCTCCTTTAATTTTCAGGATTTTTAATTGAGTATTTAATTGGGGATTTTTAATTTGTTCTTTTTCTAGCTTTTTAAATTGCATTCCCAATTCTTGATCTCCTCTTTCTCTCTTATTTTTTTATTAATGTAAGCATTTAAAGATATAGAATTTCCCCTAAGTACTGCTTTGGCTGCATACCATAGATTTTGGTATGTTGTCTCATTGTTGTAATTTTCTTTGATGAAGTTATTGATTGTCTTTATTATTTGTTGTTTAAGCCATTCATTCTGGTTTGTTTTTTCTTCTTTTTTCTTTCTTTTTTTTTTTTCAAGGCCAATGAGGCTTAAGTGACTTGCCCAGGGTCACATAGCTAGTCAGTATCAAGTGTCTGAGTCTGGCTTTGAACTCATTTCCTCCTGAATCCAGGGCTTGTGCTTTATCCACTGTGCCACTTAGCTGGCCCCAACCCACTCACTCTTTAGAGTGAAATTATTTAGTTTCGAATTAATTTTCAGTCTACCTTTTCATGGCCCTTTATTACATGCAATTTTTGTTGCATCAAGATCTGAGAAGGATGCATTTACTATTTTTGCCTTTCTACATTTGACTATGAAGTTTTTGTGCCCTAATACACAGTCAATTTTTGAATATGTGCCATGTACCACTGAGAAAAAAAGGTATATTCCTTTCTGTCCCCATTCAATTTTCTCCATACACCTATCATATCTAACTTTTATAACATTCTATTCACCTCTTTAACTTCTTTCTTATTTATTTTGTGGCTAGATTTATCTAATTCTTAGAGGAGAAGATTCAGATTCCCCACTAGTATAGTTTTGCTATTTCCTCATGTGATTTGTTTAACTTCTATCAGAATTTGGATGCTATACCACTTGGCACATACATGTTTAGTATTGATATTACTTCATTATCTATAGTACATTTCAGGAATATGTAGATTCCTTCCTTATCTCTTTTAAATAGACCCATTTTTGCCTTTGCTTTGTATGAGATAAAGATTGCTACCCCTGTTTTTTTTACTTCAGCTGAAGCATAAAATGTTCTTCTCCAACCTTTTACCATTACTCTGTGTGTATTTCTCTGCTTCAAATGTGTTTGTTGTAAACAGTATATTGTACGATTGTGGTTTTTAATTCACTCTGCCATTCATTTCCATTTTATGACAGAGTTCATACCATTCACATTCACAGTTACTATTCCTAACTGTCTATTTCCCTTCATTCTATTTACACCCTTTGTACTTTCCCCCCCTTCTTTCCCCCATTCCTCCTCACCAATGTTTTGCTTCTTACCCCTTCCTCCCCCAATCTGCCATCCCTCTTACCAGCCCCCCTCCCTTTTCTTTATTCTTTTCTCCCCTGCTTCTGCCCTGCTTTCTTTCACTGCCCCCCTTTTACCCTTATCCTTTTACTTCCCTAAAGAATAAGCTCAATTTCTTTATCCAAATGAACATATATGGGGGCAGCTAGGTGGTGCAGTGGATAAAGCACTGGCCCTGGATTCAGGAGGACCAGAGTTCAAACTTGGCCTCAGACACTTGACACTTACTAGCTGTGTGACCCTGGGCAAGTCACTTAACCCCCATTGCCCTGCCCCCCCAAAACCAAACAAATGAACATATATGTTATTTCCTCTTTGAATCAAATCTGATGAGAGTAAGGTTGAAACAATGCTCACCTTTTCCTTCTTTCCCTCCAATTTAATTGTTTTTTTCACCTCTTCATATGATGTAATTCACCCCATTCCACCTCCTCTTTCCTCTTCGCTACATAAACTCCTTTTTTTACCCCTTAATTTCCTTCATATCATCACATCAAAGACGATTTATATTTATAACCCGATATGTATACTTCTTCTGTCTGTCCAAATAGACATACTATTCTCAAGAGTTACGATTATTATCTTCCTATGTTTTAATGTTAACAGTTTAATGATACTGAATAACCTTTTTTTCCCTGTTTACCTTTAAAACTTCTCTTGAGTCTTGTATGTTAAGATAAAATTTTCTATTCAATTATGATCTTTTCATCAAGAAACCTTGAAAGTCCCCCATTTCATTGAATGTCCATCTTTTCCCCTGAAGTAGAATGATCAGTTTTGCTGAGTAATTGATTCTTGGCTGCAATCCAAGCTCCTTTGCAGTTTGGGATATCATATTCCAAGCCTTGTGATTCTTTAATGTTGAAGCTGCCAGGTCCTGTGCAATCCTGACTGTTGCTTCATGATATATAAATTGCTTCTTTTTGGCTGCTTGGAGTATTTTTTCCTTCACCTGATAATTCTGGAATTTGGCTACAATATGCCTTGGAGTTTTCCTTTTGGGGTCTGTTTTAGGAGGTGATTGGTGGATTCTATCTCTGATGATTTTATCCTCTGATTCTATAATATCAGGGCAGTTCTCCTTGATAATTTTCTGGAATATGGTGTCTAGACTCTTTTTCTGATCATGGCTTTCAGGTAGTCCAATAATTCTCAAATTGTCTCTTCTAGATCTATTGTCCAGGTCAGGTATCTTTCCAATGAGGTATTTCACATTTTCTTCCGTTTTTTACTTCTTTTGATTCTGTTTGATTTCTGGTGTCTGATGGAGTCATTAGCTTCCATCTGCCCAATTAAAATTTTTAAGGCATTGTTTTCTTCAGTGAGCTTTTGCAATTCCTTTTCCATTTGGCCAAATGATTTTTTTTAAGGAATGTGCTTCCTTTTCCATGCTGCTGATTCTTTTTTCATAATTTTCTTGTGTTACTTTCATTTCTCTTCCCATTTTTTCTTCTCTCTAAATTGATTTTGAAAATAATTTTTGAGTTTTTCAAACAAGGCTTTTTGGTCTTGAGACCAAATCATTTTTCCCTCCTGAGGCTTCACATGTAGGCGATTAGAGAGTATTGTCCTCATCTGAGTTTCTGTTATGCTCTTCCTTATCCACACAGAAGCTCTCAAGGGTAAGAGCCCACTTCTGTTTCTTAATCATATTGCAGATTTTTTTTTTAATTGAGGTCTGCTCCTGGGCACAAGAGTGATTGTTTCAAGCTTCTTGTGCTGGCATGTAGGGTGTGTGTTACTGGCTTTCCACTCTGAGGCCTCTATGGCTTGTGGATTTCTTACTGCCCAGGCTTTCTCCCTGCACTTTCTCCTGATGTGCTGAGATGGCTAGGCCTGGTTGTGCCTATCCTGTGGGTGGCCCTCTAGCTGGCAGCCTGCCCTCTCAGCTGGTGCTGGTGGATCTCACCACTGGCCTGGTGCACCCACCAGCTTGCGGAGCTAGGATCAAGGGGCATCAGTTGCTCCATTGTGGCCAAGAACTTCCTGCTGACTTGCCCAGACCCCCTCAACAAAGAGCTGTGCTTTGAGTTGTGCTGGGCTCCTCCCTTGCCCAAGTGAGACTGAACCTTTCCTAGAAGTCTTCCAAATGATCTCAAGTTGGAATATTGTGTCTCTCTGTTTTTTGTTGTTGTTGTTTTTGTTGTTGTTGGTTCTGTAGTTTCAGAATCTGTTTAGAGGCTTGATTAAATGTTTTTGAGGGAGACTTGGGATTGCTCAGGCAACTTCCTGTCTTCTCTCTATCTTCTTTGTTCTACCCTCTCTAGTAGTACTCTTAAGCAGCATCTGAGTGATTCTTCTCTTCCCATTTGAAAGTGTTATTGTGAAAATTCATGGAGATGGGAGATGAAGCATCTCTACCTAGAGAATATTCAGGAATCCATTATAGATATTAGGAGGTTTAAATGGGGAATAATATGAAATATGAAGAGAAAGGAAAACCAACTCATCCAGTTTGTCTGGAATGGAGATTTGAAAGGTGAATGTTATGCAACATTACTGAGAAGAAATGGAAGCTAGTGTATTGAGGGCTTTAATGTGAACAATAGTAGTTTGTATTTCTTCCTAGAGTTAATCAGTAGTCGCTCAAATTTTCTGAGAAGTCACATAATGTGGCCAGACTTGTGCCTTAGAATATTTTGAGAACCATGTGAAGGATAGATTATCAAAGAGAGAAAGTATAAGCAGTTAGATTAATTAAGTCTTAAGCTTTCTATACCTAAACTTCCTTAGCTACAACTAAAGAGAATAATGAAAACTTATCTTCTAACAAAGTAGATCTGACAAATATCCTAAGAAAATCTACCAAAGCTCTATTTCAAAATGAAGGAAAATTACTCTTCTTATATGTAGTCTTGTGCCTTTGAATTGTTTTCTCTTCTTCCTCCCCACCCCCCATCCAATTTCTTTGCATATCTTAGTACCTAGTCTATCTTCCACAGTGAGAGACAGATGAGCAGAAATCTGTCAACATCCCCTACTCCCCAGGAATAACTGTCCTGATTCCCCTTAGATAGAGAGAAGAATATGTTCTGGAGTAGAAATTTAGACAACAGGTAAAAGGGAACAACAGTTAAGCTCTGACTCCCCTGGCTTTTGTCCCATACTGATATTTCTCTTCTTTTATCTGTTATTTTTTAAAGGCAATCCTTGTCTTCTGTCCTTGGTGCAAGAATTTCTCTCTGAAATTGTATTTCCAAAAATGGGGACTGGACATAAATAAAGAGAGTCAGTATCAGATAAGTAGAGCTTATCCAGAAGTGATATCCAAAGCCACAGTGAGAATCGCCTAAGAATTTTTGCCAGTATTAGTCTCTTATACTTACATTTGGAGAACTGTGGTGGAATGGGGGATATATAATTGCTACTTGCCACTTTTTTTTCTTTAGTTCATAGATCTGAGATGGAGCACATATGACCCTTCCCCTTCCCCTTTTTCATTTTCCACACACCACAGATGTTTTTTTTTAATCCTTTCTACACCCTGAAATCTGGAAAAAAGAAAAGAGATAGTTGGTGGTCATGCATTAATGTTTCTAGTAGTTTCCTTTTCATTTTACTATAAGTATGATAAACAGTGTGGTCATAGAATGGTAATCTTTGAATATATAAATACAATGGAAAGTAAACAGAAAGATTGGAATCTTGTCAGAGTGGAGGTTCTAAGCTAGTCACAGCAATCCATTTAATATTTTAACATTTTGAGAGGTGAACAAGTCCAAGTCCCTCCTTTAAACAATTTCTAAGTACTTTACAAATTATTCAAAACCTATGGCTCATTAATCATAAAATTTGTATTCTCTGCAGCATTTCAACATCATCTTCACTTAAGTCAAGTATTTCATATAGGACAAGGTAGTGGAGGGATATGTTACAGTGCCCTGCCTTTAGAGGAATGTCTCTGATTTCTGCAATCTTTTCTTTCTTTTGAGATTTTAGCAACATCAACTTCTGAAATCCTTATCACAGATATTAATATAAAACCAACTCTTGGAACTTAACTCAGGAGCCATACTTTCATGGTTCAACTCTTTAGTTCATTTTGCAGAGACTTAGAATGTTGAGACCAAAGTTTATTGCACTCAAACCAAAACTAAAAAGAGACTAACCCAAACAGTCTTTTATGGAAACATTTCTTTTCTCCAAACATTTCCTAGACATTCTCTTTAAGCCCTTCAACATCTTTACATTCAGAAGGAAAAGAAAAATCCCAATCCTGCATACCTATCACTTGGGTCTAGGAATTAGATCACTGGAAGAATTATTTTAACTTTTCCTTCTCCTTCCCCTCAAATAGTTACTTTTCCTCATTTATGAAACCAAGGATTGTTGCTTTACCATGTACAAGGTAAACAATATTTCAATAACCTTATGAAAAATTTCCTGTACTGGAAATCTCAAGAGACTTAGATTTTAATTCCTGTTCTGACAATAACTTTGAATCTCTATTTATTCCTCTGTAAAATAAGTTGGATGACTAAAATTGTGTCTAATATCACTTATCCCTTCCAAGGAACATCCAGAAACTTTTGAGTTCAAGCAATACACATTGATGAAAATATTTGAGAAGAGCTAGGTAATCTATGACTGTCCATACTGGGGTAAGATAGAGTTTGAGGAAAAGCCCAGCTTGCCAAATAAAGCAAGTATGCTTTGTGGGATACTGATAAGGGAAACACACATAACCCAAAACAAAATTGGATCAGATGTTCTTATACGAGTATAAGTAATTAGGATAAGTTCACTTTTAGGTATAGTATACATATATTTAATATGCATTTCCCACAATAATTTGGGTAGTCTTGCTTAGAAGATTTAATAAAAATTAAGCATTTGAATTTCTGGATGAAAGAATTGGAACATAGGGTTTACTAAATTATCTCAATAATTGTTTCAGTACTCTGCTTGCATTTGTCCCTAGAGGAATTGATGTCTGCATGTGTCTGAAATCTTGGGATATTTTCTCATTTGTTATGTTTTTTAGGGAAGAATGGTTGTGCGTGTGCCCCTACACGAACATATGTGTATATTTATATACACACCTCCTGAAGGAAAGAGTGATTATTTGCTCTAAATCCTGTTTATAGTCTGACAAACTATCAGCCATGATTTGTTTATCCAATTTAGTTAATTTAATCATGAGATTGTTGGACAAGTGAATTGAAGAGAACATTTTTCCCTCTCTACTTTCTATTTTAGTGTTTGTGTTAATTTAGATTCGCCAAAGCTGATTTACTTCGAAAATATTTTAGCCATTGTTTCTGGCTGGAATAGAAATATGTTTAAGGTTTTTTTTTTACTCTGTTATCATTGCTAAAGTAAATTTTATTAAAAAATGAATGTTGACTATTATAAAGAATAATTTTCAATGTAAGTTTTTTTTTTTTATAGCATTTCCTTGAGTACTGGAAAATCTTCACTGCTGGAAAATTAGTTCATTAAAATTGAATGAGACATAAATGAATTACAAATAGAAACTTAGAAGGAATATAATCATATATTATTAACTAATGCATCATGAATTAAATACATGAATAAAATTTACTAATAAGAAAAATAAAACAATAAGCAACTGTAGTAAAATTTAAAAAGAATCCTTTGTGCATATAAAATATCACTTGCACAAAGAAATATGAAAATTTAGAAATACATGATTTGGAGGGAGCAATGTGATACATACAGCTGACATATTAACCTCATATTTAACTTCTATTCATTTGAGATATTTCTTCCTTCCTATGTTTTTACAATATTGTCTCAGTACAATTCTCTTTCTATTTATAGAAATGATCCTTCTAGATGACTTGTGGATTCATCTTTTTGTACATTTCTCCTCTTGGTGATTCAACTATCATCTCTATAAAAATTGCTTCCAAATCTACATAGAATGTATCTGTTCCTCACTTGAACTCCCTGTCTACACTTGCTTTCTTGACATTCCTATATGGCTATGACTATGACAAAAGCATTTCAAATTCAACATATTCAAAAGAGAACTAATTTTCTTTCTCCTCAAACTCATCTCTCCAACTTCCCTATTAGTTTTCAAAGGTATGACCATTTTTCATTTCATCCAAGTTGATAACATGAGTTTTCCTCAAGTCCTACATGACTAATGTTTTAAAGACTTATTATTTCCACTACCTCAACATCCCTAATATATATATATATATATATATAAACATATATCTTTATATATATCTATACATCTATATCTATCTATATATATCTATATATCCCCCTCTTTTTATATCACATATCTACAGTGGCTGGTGCTATAATTCTCACATTCTGTCTAAGTAGATGATATTTGGGCAAAGTTAAAACACCAAATAAAATATGGAAGAAAATGGCATTGGAATATTTCCACCAAATGCTTCAGGAAAAGGGGGGAAAGTTATTTTTGTTGTTGTTTTTCACTAAAAATGTGTTACGATTAATTTTTTGTTATTATATGGCCTTACTTTTGGGCACTGAGTTCCTTGACTTACAAGTCCAGTACTGTGATTGTCAACTCAAATACTACATTCCTGAATACTCTGACTTTCCAGACTTTTGCACTTTCCATGTCACAGAAACCTCTCCACTATGTATACTCATTTCTTCTCTGGACTTCTTACAATGAAAATTTCTTCTTCTTGAAATTGACTAGTTCTTACCAGAACTCCTGTTTTTAAGGAGTATGCCCAGACTATTCACATCTGCAGTCCCATAAAATTGCATTCCTGGTTTCCTGACTCAAGACACTTTCTCTACCATGTAATAGAAAACTCTTCCCTCTGGAAAATCATTCTACTCCTGATTATTCAAACACACAATGTACCCTTCACTCTTTCACGTCTACCTCTGATTAGCTTCCCTCACTCTCTGGAGTTTTGCTATCATGTCCCTCAGTCAAATACATTCAATTGCTCCAGTTGGTATCTGAGTGCTACAATGGATAGAGAACAGGCCCTAGAATCAGGAGGACATGAGTTCAAATCTGTTCTCAGACACTTGACATTTTCTAGCTGTATGACCCTGGGCAAGTCACTAACCTGATTGGCTCAAACATCCAGGGCAATCTCCTATTGTCCAGATGTATATCTTGCTACTGGAACCAAATGGCTCTGGGGGAGAGATTGAGGTTGGTGATACTGTACAGCCCTTCCTCACTTAAATCCAATTGACTGAAGATCATGACATCACCCCAATGTCTTGGTCCTCTTCCAGAATGTAGTACAAATGGGGCGGCTAGGTGGTGCAGTGGATAAAGCACCAGCCCTGGATTCAGGAGGACCTAAGTTCAAATCTGGCCTTAGACACTTACACTTACTAGCTGTGTGACCCTGGGCAAGTCACTTAACCCTCATTGCCCCACAAAAAAAAATAAATAAAATTCTAAACAGAATGTAGTACAAACAACAATAGCAACATTCATTCTCTACCTATTTGAATTTCCTGTTATCTATCATCTTTTCCTATTATAATTTAAATTTGTTAGGGGGAGGTATCATGTCCCCAGTACTTAGTACCATGCCTAATACAAAATAAGTGTTTGATAAATTCTTCATGACTTGAATTGACCCAACCACCACTATATCACTAATCCTTATTACCAATTTTCTAGATTTAAAAAATAACATTTTAATTGATCTTCATGGATCTTGTCACTTCTCTTTCTAATTTTTCCTCCACACAGATGGTAAATTCATATTCTGAAAGCACAGGTCTGACTATGTCACTATTATGTTCAAGAAATTTTAGTGGTGTCCATTCTCATTTGGATAAAATATAAAGTCCACTCTTTGGAATTTTTAGGTCTTTCACTATATGGTTCTAGCTTCTATTTCTTTCTTTCTTTTTTTTTTTTTTCTAGTGAGGCAATTGGGGTTAAGTGACTTGCCCAGGGTCACACAGCTAGTACGTGTTACGTGTCTGAGGCCGGATTTGAACTCAGGTACTCCTGACTCCAGGGCCGGTGCTCTATCCACTGAGCCACCTAGCCGCCCCTCTAGCATCTATTTCAAAAATGGTTCCATATTGCTTCTTTTAATATTTGTTCTACTCCAATTAAAATGAAATTTTAAAAATAGTTTCTGTACATGACATTCTAGCTATGGCTTTTTTTTTTCATTTGTGCAAACATGTATAATATCCTCCCTGATCACATCAAGCTCTGGCAACTCCTCTCTCTCTGTCTCTCTGTCTCTCTCTCTCTCTCTCAGTCTTTATTTCTCTCTC
The DNA here is from genome assembly GCF_019393635.1 of Dromiciops gliroides. Taxonomy (NCBI): domain Eukaryota; kingdom Metazoa; phylum Chordata; class Mammalia; order Microbiotheria; family Microbiotheriidae; genus Dromiciops; species Dromiciops gliroides. The sequence continues at coordinate 138,259,976 of NC_057863.1, read as the reverse complement.
CAGATTAATTTTCATTTCTTTAAAGAGGCTTTTTGTCATTTCCTTATTTGGTACTATACCCTATCACAGTGCATTTATTTTATATATCATGTGGATACCTGCATGTGAATATTTATCACCCATCCTTGAAAACAAGAACTGTTAAAATCCTGTATTCCTATAATTAATGTCTAGCAGAATGACTGGAAAATTGTAATTCAGTTGGTAAGTATTATTATCTTCATTTTATAGATGAGGAAATAGACCAAGTAAAGTCAAATGACTTACTGAGGATCACAGAACTAGTTTCGTCTGAAGAAGAATTCAAACTCACACATTGATTATTCTTTTAGCTACTGAAATTCTGCTTTGCTCATAGAGTTCAGCACCATCTTTAATTTGGGCATATCATATGGGGCAGTCATGTATCAGTGTCTACCAAATCTCAAAATTTATTCCAAAGTTATTCAGAGAGACCTTGAGAGAATATTTTTTATTTCTCATTCTGCCTTCATGTAAGCACTTACCCTGTATGAGTTATCTGTAAAATAGTCTATTCAGGAAATATACTTTTGGCATTCAAACATAATGGCCAGCCCTCAGCATCAAACCCTCTGAAGCAGAATTTGGATGTCTGACAGTTCAGCTTGAGAAAGTACCTCCATTACCAGTACTTTATCTTGCAAGGTGATATTCAGAATCTCCCTAAGATAATTGAAATTGAAATAATTCAGCTTTCTGGCATGACACAGGTATACCATCCAGGTTTTACAGGCATACAACAATGTCAACACAATGGTTCTATAGACCATAAGTTTCATAGACGGTCTATTATCTTTTCTTTTTCACAATTTCAGAACCTGTCAAACACTGAACTCACTCTCATAATATGTTAATCAACCTCATCATCTATCTGTACATGCCTGGAAAGTATACTGCCAGGGTATCCAGAGAATTCAAAATTTCTCCATTTTCTTCATTTTTATGTATGGATGGTGTGGTGCTGGCAGATAGAGAGCCCTGGTTTTCTTGGTGATTGTTGTCAGGACAAAATTAGCAAAGTTGTTTGGTTGATGTTTTTTTGACTTTTGCATAAATTAGATTTAAGTTTAAATGTGTTCCATGAAGTCAAAGGCCTTACTCTTCCAGAATCTTCAGAGTTGAGTAGCAAGACAAAAATCAAGAATATAGGAAGAAAATAAATCATGCATGCATTCTTACTGGGTTCAAAATAATTTATGTTACACAATCTCAACCAGGTCTTCACTGACACCAGGCAATCCTACACTACTTTTATCAACTCATTATATCATTCTCCCACCAAAGCTCTTCTAAACTTCTTATCCCACTGAAAACTTCCCAGAACTTCCCTTCCTCCCACCCTTTCAACTGAAATCCTTGTCTTATATCTTACAGAAAAATTCAAAGCCATTCATTTTGAACTCCCATTTCATACTCAGATGTTGTCTGCCACTGCCATTTCACTCTTGCTTCACATGAATAGAATGTCTTACTCTTTACCAAAGTTCTTCTCTCCAAATATCTAAGTGATCTTATTCCATATTGTGTCCTCCAAAAGGTTGACTCCCTATGCCATTTTCATTCCATCAGTTATCTCTGATTTCTCTCTACCTGACTCATTCCTTAATGCATAAAAAAATGTTCATCCCCCAATTTAATCTAAATAAAAGCCTCACTGATCCTTCTATTCCCACTATTATCTTCTATATTTTTTGCCCTTTGTGATCAAACTCCTTGCAAAGTTCATCTACAATAGATGTTTCTATTTTCTTTTACTTCCTAACCCCTTATGAACTAGGTTCCAATATTATTTCATGAAAACTATTTATCAAGACACTTCAAAATTTTCTGATGATATATTAATTTTTAAACATAATGGCCTCTTATCAATTTTTATTCTTGAATTCTCTAGTTTTTGACACTGTTGAACATTCTCTTTCCTTTGATACTCTCTCTCCTCTAGGTTGTTTTATTGTTTGTTTGTTTGTTTTGAGACACAATTCTATGTTGGTTCTCCTCCTATCTATTAAACCATTCCTTCTCAATTTTTTTTGCTAGTTTCTTATCCAGGTCACTTTCTCTAAGTATAAGTGGCCTATATGGTCCTGCCATGGATCCTCTTTTCTTCTCTCTATATATTCCTTCAATTGTTTGTGGCATTATCTACAATGAGTTTAATTATAATCTCTATGGTGATGATTCTCATTTCTATCTTGTCTTAACCTTTTTCTGATCTCCAATTTTGCAACTCAAATTGCCTTTCAGACATCTCTACATGGGTGTCCAGTAGACATCTTAAACTCAACAAAGCCAAAATTGAATTTATATTCACTCCTAAATCTCCCACTACCATCTCCCTCATTACTGTTGAGGGCAGAACTATTCTCCTATTCCTTCAGGTTTTGGTGTCATCCTTGATTCCTCACTATTTCTCATCCCCCATGTCCAATCTGTTTATCTAAGACTTCTCAATATCATCTTTTCAATATCTCTCAAATACTCCTTTATCCTTTCTGATATAATAACCACCCTTATTGGAAACCCTTTTCAGTTCACTTGATCTATTAAAATAGCCTGCTGATGGGACTGCATGCATCTAGTATATTCCCACTCAAATTTATTTTCCAATTAACTGCCAAAGTGATTTTCCTAAAGTACATGTCCAAGCACTTCACCTCTCACCCCATTCAGTAGGTGCAAGTGACCCCTTATCACTTCTAAGAACAAATATAAAATTGCTGGAGTCCCAAATGAGAAGAGCAGGAGTCTCAATTCAGGCACAAGAGACAAAATTTAATCACAGGAGGTTGGGGATATATACAAAAAGATATCAGAGGGGCAGCTAGGTGGTGGAGTGGATAAAGCCATGTATTAAGGAGGACCTCAGTTCAAATCCAGCCTCAGACACTTGACACTTGCTAGCTGTGTGACCCTGGGCAAGTCACTTAACCCTCATTGCCCTGCCAAAAAAAAAAAAAAGATATCAAAAGGCTGGTCAGTGCATCTATGTCAGGGGAGAAAACTTAAGCAATATAACATTAGAACTTTCACAGTGATGACTATCAGGAAATATTTTTTGGATAGTATGACTGAAATACTCTGTTAGTGCATTGTATCTAATCATGTCATTGTATCTTTTTCTTGATATCTTGTAAGTCTGTATTTTGGCTACAGCGCTGATGTCATGTTGCTGGTCTTCCAGCTGATGACACGGGGGCTATTGCTCAAGTACAACAATCATACTATATTTTGTTAACCCATTCCAATGTAGCCCTTACATCCCCACCTTTTTTATAATGCAAAGAGAATGAATAGTTCACTGTGGTTCATGGAGATTTCCAGCATAGACATTGGAAAACCTTAAGGATAGTAATAACAGGAGAAGAAAGATAATTGATATTCTTCCTGCCATCCAAGATATCCAGAAAGGTTTAGAAAACAAGTTTTATAGTCAGTCAAAAACTTGGGACAATTCATTTGCCACTGCTAAGGGCCATTTATTTTGTAGTTTGTGGCCTTCTGATTGTAACTCTTTAGCTAAGGTTTGCACTTGTCCCTTCATAACAGCAGAGGAACACTGATAGACCATCTGTTGAACTATGGTCCAATTATGTATACTTTCATTATAAGCTAAAGGGGAGACACATATTTTTCCACAAAAACAAGAATCACATAAAATATTTTGTATTTCTTATATGGAATTGTGTTTTTCCCCTAAATATGGTACAGCAGCCTCTAAGACTTCAAGTTTAGATAATATCTGCTCATCTATTTTTGTTTGCTAAAGCATTTCACATGTCACATTTGCCATTATAGCTTGGACAGTATTAGCAGTATGCACAGATTGAGTAGGGGATACAAGAGTGACAGTAGTTGAGGCCATAATAACAAGAGAAGAAACTATTAATGCAATCAATGTAAAGAGGAATTTTTTTTCCCGGTTTCAGATTTATCTGAATTTTCCATTCTATGAGGGTCAGGCAACAAAAGCCCAAGGGGGTCTTGCCAGGGGGACCTAAATGTACTGGGACCCATACAGAAGGTTGTTTCCTAAAAGCAAATATATAAATTATATCTGAGGCAGTGATAATTTCTGGATAAATGCAATCAGCAAAATAAGAGGTTTCAAAATACAATCTAAAGGTTACACTGTGATCCATAAAAGATATTTGAAAATCTGGACCTAGAAGAAAACAGAGATTTGTGGTAAAACACTTATTCCAGTCACGTTCTTAAAATGAGTTCTAGTGATAGCATTTTTATCAAAACATTTTCCAAGTTTCTCTCCCACAGAAGGGTAATCCGATTCTCCAGAATTGGTCATGTGCAGGAGAATACAGCCTACTTTTAGTACAAAACATAACAAGTTTGAGAGAGGTAAGCCCTGAAGAGGTTAAGTTGCCATTAAAACTGTGAGGAAATTGTTCAATATTTTATGAATGGAACAGCCTGTAGCTCCCTAATTTGCTGTAAGCCAACTCTTACTCCCATAAGCAACCTATTCAGAATACTTTATCTCTATAATCATTCCAATGTTGGTTAATGGGAATGTCCCCATCATAGGTAGAAGTTGGAATACCTATTTCCATTAAGCTATTCCGATTAGTCCCTGTCATGAAAATTTCTAAATCCAATGAATAAATAAAACAGCAAAGTCTCCAAGATGTAGAAAATAGGTTTATTGAGAGAGGGATCCTGTGTTACAATAAAGCCAGTCAGGCAGGGGTAGGACCTGCAAAACCCTGAGCTTGGGTCTAGGCAGGGTTTTATACCCCTGCAGGGCTTCTAAGTATTTATGCACTACTATTTTTAGACAAACCCCTCCTACATATACAACAGATAAAACACTCATGTACAGAAAGGCAGAAATCATATACAGAAAGACAGAAATCATGAAGTTGTATAGGATGTAGTCCCTTATCCCAACTTGCAATCACTGTTACACATTCTCTTGACCTACTCTCAACCTCTTTCAGTCTCTAATGCTGAGTGGTCCTGCTCCAAAGAAGTTCTGACCTTATGTGTGTTTGTGACAATACATGTAGGTCCATTTAGAATAGTTTATCTTGGTCTGATGGTGGTCCTTCTTTCTCTGAAGCTGATTGGTTACTTCAACTTGAAGATTCTATTTTTAATGTCTTCATTAAACACAATGAACACAGTAAAAGGGACTTACTTAGTTATCCAGACCAAGAGCAAGTTTACAATTCATTGATACCTGGGGCAGCTAGGTGGTGCAGGGGATAAAGCACCAGCCCTGGATTCAGAAGGACCTGAGTTCAAATCTGGCCTCAGACACTTGACACTAGCTGTGTGACCCTGAACAAGTCACTTAAGCCTCATTGCCCTGTAAAAACAAAACAAAACAAAACCAATTCATTAATACCTGGAGAACCCCATTACTTCATTGACTTAAGCCACTAAGGAATATATTAGAGTTCATGAGGAATAATTGCATAATATCTATGCTCTATCCTATAGTATTATTAACTTAAGAGACTAGAGAACAACAAATACTGAGTTAATCACCATTTCGTCATCTATTATACTGATTACTATCACAAGTTAAATCATTTATATTTAAGGGGTGGGGAAAATCTCACTCATATCCCAGTAACTTGCCAGATCTTCTGTCTACCCTACATACTACACACGGATTATTGAACTCTTTATTGGTAACACAAATTGATAAGTTATTTGGCAAATGTGGTAAAGGTATCCATAAATTCAAGGATTTTCATAACATTTTATTCCAAGGCAATTATTTTGATCATTTGGAAAATAAGAATAACCTATGAAAAAGTGAATGGATAGAATATGTGGTAAAAATTATTTGTGGTAAAGATTAATATTGTTGTTTTTAGCTGACTCATTTGGGAGGGGCCACACCTGGCCCACCCTGAGTACTGAGGTCAGAAGGAGAACTCTCCATAGGCAGTTTTTGAAGGACCTCCCCTTTTGGGGGAGGAAAGATTGAACACTCCCTGAAGGGAAGCGGAAGGCATTTCCAGAATGCTAGGCATCTTCTAGAAGGTGGTCTCTCGGTCTTCTGCCCTTGAGGTGATGGTGCAGGATTGCTCTGTCTTGGGCTGCTGTTTTCCTTGGAGGTGTGAGCAACTGTAGACTGTCCAGGTGTGGGTGAGTTAATTACGGAAAACCCTAAATTCCTTTGAACTAGCTTAATTGGAAACAGTCTGAGGATTGAATAGGTTAAGTTTAGAGTTGAGTATTTATCTGTATTTCCATTTTCCTATTCCCTTATCTTTTATTTTTATTAGTTTTACCTTTGTTGTTTAATTAATTCCCAAGTAATAAAATCTGATCCTTCTGTGAATTAAAGCTTAAAAGTTCCTTTATTATTGGCCTAGGAGATATATCTAAAAAGGGCAGTTCAGAGGGGAGAGTGAACCTAAAAGGTCCCTCATATTTCTGAGACCCCTATATTAAGGTGAGTCACGCAAATAACACTCCATATATCAACTTTTGGCCCTCACAAATATAAAATTTTAGATAGATAGATAGATAGATAGATAGATAGATAGATAGATAGATAGATAGATAGATGATGTAGGACCTATGAAGAAGAAATTTTTAAAAACACACACACTAGGGAAAAGAGACCTCAAATGATTGATTCACACATTTTTATAAGCATATATTAAGGAAGTACTCTGCCAGACACAAAAAACATAGCAAGTAGCGGAAATGGGATCTGCAGCCAGGTATTTCAAATCCAAACCATAGCCTTGAATCTTTCTACTATATTATGAATAAACAATGTATTTGCCTCTTGTGGAATCCCTCCTCATCCCCTATGCCCCAACAAAAAAGCTATCAAAAGCAGGGCTGGTAGGAGTTACAGCAAACTCATTTTCAATATGACCTTTGTTTTTCACCCCTTTCAAACAACTGTATTTCTCTATTACTTAAAGGTAGAGAATAATTACACTCAAATCAAATGATGATGGCCAACTGTATTACTTCACTTGAAGGCTTGAAGGTATTTCCCACTATGTGGTTAATTGCAGAGTTCCTTGGCTCCTAGATTCCCTGTGTACAGGAGTGGCTTATTGGGTCAGAGGGCAAAATATAGTCCATTACCAAAATCATCTTTGCCCTAACATTTTAAGCATATTAGCAGTCAATTCAATTAGTAAAAACTTTTTGTTCCCCATACATCGTTATCATGTTTCACCTAAAATATACACACATGTTAATACTATGTTTATATGCATGTGTCTGTATGCACACATAGTATGCACACCACATACATACACATGTATTTATTTCCTTTCCTCTCTTAAGAAAAATATAAAGTCACAGGGAATCTAAATAATGTCACAAGTATACACCCCAACATGTGGTGAGCAGAGACTTCTGGACTACAGAGAAAAAGTAAGGAAAGAAAATAATGTTTAAAATCGGCCCCATCGTAAGAAAATGGCCATGAAATAAAGGGATTAATACTAGAAGCTGAAGTGAGTGAAAAAGGAGTTGTCAAATAAAATAAAATAATGTGATGGTGAAAGAAATAGAAGATTATTATAGAGGTAAAATATTAGAGCAAAGCCAATGATCAAAGATGGATATTACAATGACTGCCTATATGTGTATCAGAGACTAAGGTAATCAAAGTTAAAAATTTGCTATAGACTTTGTTTTCCTTGGACTTTTTCAGAGGGATGGAAATTCTGTATATTCTTCTGGATCAAGCCAGTGGGGTCTTTCATTTTTCTATCTTCAATAAAGCTTAGGGTGGGTGCTGAAATTTACATTGTTGAATATGAGATAAATTAAATATTATTTTTTTGTTTAGAATTGTTCAAAAACAAATTAGATTTTATTTTTGTTTGAAAAAGGAAAGGCAAAAGACAGAAATAGCAGAGACAGAGATACATGTATAATTTAATATAGTATTTCCTTTCTGATCCTGAATATTCTCTTGTATTTTTATACTTTTCTTCTTCCTTTAATTTTTTTTTTGAGTTCAATAAAATATGAATTTTTTTTTTAATGGAAAGAACAAAGAATTTAGAGATGAAGAATTTGGAATGGCCCCCACACACATTCTCATTTATACTCATAAGACCTTGGATAAAGTCACTTCTTAAGTCTGGAGGTTAGTTCTCCTTATATGTTAAAATAGTGAGTTCTAAATGTCTAGTGTTTCTTCCTATGATCAAATAGGCATTGACCCAAATGGTCATGAAGATATTTAGATGACCTTGTATAGAAGAGATTACAAACCTTTTCTAAAAAAAAAAAAGAAAAAGAAACAGGAGGGAATTAGGGATTACTGCAATTGGTCCTAAGTCCACAAAATAATGATGAGAGCTCGGATTTTCAAGTATAAATCCCTCACTTGGTTAAGGAAAGCTATTTCATTTTAATCCACTTGATTTGATGAATCAAAATATATAATTAAATGTGCCTAGTGAACCAGGTCAATGCTGTATACATCTTGAAAGTCACTTTACTGTCATTGTAAAGGCTGGTTTGTACTTCTAAACTGTAAAGAATCAATTTGATAATATATCTGTGACATCTCAGTTTCACTTAATTGAGCATGGAGTATGTGTTTGCCTAAACTTTTAAGACAAAGCTGGTATGATTATATGCAATATGGCTGGGATTTTAAAACATGTCAGAAAAACTAAATGAAAAATTGAAATTAGAATATTCACTTGACACTTTTAAAGGTTAAATAAAAGCTAAAATATGCATGAGAGTAACTATTTTAACAGCATGAAAAGCTTCAAGTCTATTTGATTAAAGTATATAATATATATATATATATATATATATATACACACATACATGTAGATAGATAGATAGATAGATAGATAGATAGATAGATAGACAGACAGACATATGCATATACACACAATGCACACCATGGACTAAAAATTGTTACTAGGTAAAATGAAAACTGTCAGAATTTTTTTTTCTATAATCTGTATTTCAGATAACAATAGAAGAATTTCTAAGACTTGTGCTTTTTTGAGGTTTTTATGCGATTCAGGAAGGCTCCCCAGAATTATAAAATGCATTTAAGTCTAAAAGGAAATATGGAGAGGAAATACTATACACATGCCCACACCCCCCAGTAAAGTTATTCAGACGAAATCACAATAAACAGTAAAGCAATGATAATAGGTATATCTACCAATGATTTGATTTATTTAGCATAATGAAGTCATCTATACTTGGTCACAGTTGAATGTATTTGTACGTCTTAAAATCTGGCATCCTTATTTTTACATAATATTCCATATGTGGTCTAACCAATACATAGGAGATACAATAATTTTGCTACTCCTTTTGATTTAGGAAGTAGGCTTTTATTAAAGCAGCTTAAATTGAATTCTCATTTTAGCAGATGATGATGATGGTAATGATGTTGATTATAATAACTGAGTGCCTTAAAATTTTCATATCAAATCACATTAAGATTATAGTGTTGGGTTTCTCTTGTTGCTTACAAAATGGTCAAAATATTAGTTTACCAAGGGGCGGAGCCAAGATGGCGGAGAGGAAGCAGAAGCTGCCTGAGCTCTCCTTCTGTTTCCCTCAAAACGAACATATAAATCGAAGCCTCTGGATGGATTCTGAAACTACAGAACCTGCAAAGAGGACAGAGAGACACAGTCCTCCAACCAGAGATAATTTAGAAGACTCAGGAAAAGGTCGGTCTGACTCGGGCAAAAGGGAGGGCCTAGCGCAGGGCAGCAACCCAGCGCCGAGGGGGTCGGGGGCAAATCAGCAGGAGCTGCGGGGTCACAGCGCAACACAGAGGCTCCCAGAACCTGGTTCAAACATCTGGTGGCCAAGAAGGACAGTGGAAAAACTACCTGCACCGGCCGAGAGGCCATGAACGGCGGGATCAGACGCGGGGTCTGACGCCTGGCTGGCCGAGCACAATCAGACAGGAAGTGCAGGACAGGGGATCTCCACACACCATAAAGGCCTCAGAGTAAAAGCCCGGTCACACAGCACCTATACACCTGCACAAGAAGCCCAAAACAGGGACCCTGCTGCCCCAGAGCAGACCTCAACTTAAAGATAAATAAATAAGCTGCAATAATGAGTAAGAAGCAAAAAAGAGCCCTCTCATTGAGAGCTTCTGTATCAATAGGGAAGAAGCCAACACCAACTCAGATGAGGACAATAGCCTCAAATTGTCTACATCTGAAGCCTCACAAGGGAAGGTGAATGGTCGCAAGAACAAAAAGCCTCCTGGAAGAGCTCAAAAAGGATTTTAAAAATCAATTGCAAGAGGTAGAAGAAAAAATGGGGAGAGAAATGAAAGCAACACAAAAAAACTATGAAAAAGAATCAGCAGCTTAGAAAAGGAAGCTGAAGAAAAACAAAGCCTTAAAAAATTCATTTGGCCAAATGGAAAAAAAGCTGCATAATCTCACTGAAGAAAACAATACCTAAAAAATTCACTTAGCCAAACGGAAAAAAAGGTACATAATCTCACTGAAGAAAACAATACCTTAAAAAATTCACTTAGCCAAATGGAAAAAAAGGTGCATAATCTCACTGAAGAAAACAATGCCTTAAAAATTAAAGTGGGACAGTTGGAAGAAAAGGAATCCATGAGACACCAAGAATCGGTCAAGCAGAATAAAAAAAATGAAAAAATAGAAGAAAATGTGAAATACCTCATTGGAAAGACAACTGATCTGGAAAACAGATCGAGGAGAGACAATTTGAGAATCATTGGACTGCCTGAAAGCCAGGACCAGAAAAAGAATCTAGATACCATATTCCAGGAAATTATTAAGGAGAACTGCCCTGATATCATAGAATCAGAGGATAAAATCATCATTGAAAGAATCCATCGATCACCTCCTGAAAGAGACCCCAAAAGGAAAACTCCAAGGAATATTGTAGCCAAATTCCAGAATTATCAGGTGAAGGAGAAAATACTCCAAGCAGCCAGAAAGAAGCAATTTAAATATCATGGAGCCACAGTCAGGATTGCCAGGACCTGGCAGCTTCAACATTAAAGGACCGCAAGGCTTGGAATATGATATTCCGGAAGGCAAAGGAGATTGGATTGCAGCCGAGAATCTATTACCCAGCAAAAAATGTGCATTTTCTTTCAGGGGAAAAGATGACATTTAATGACATTGGGGACTTTCAATCTTTCCTGTGAAAAGACCAGAACTGAATAGAAAATTTGATCTCAACATACAAGACTCAAGAGAAGTTTAAAAGGTAAACAGAGGGGGAAAAAAAGTTACCCTATTAGGTTAAAAAACTGTTTATATCCTACAACAGGAAGATAATACTCCTAACTCTTAAGAACTGTAAATGTAATTTGGGCCTGAGAGAAGGACTTTATATAGAGGGTATAAATATAAATTGTCTTTGATGTGATGATACAAAAGAATAAGGAGATAAAAAGGGAGTCTATGGGGAGGAGAGGAAAGGGGAGGTGGAATGGGATGAATTATATCATATGAAGAGGTGGAAAAAAACCTATTATATAGAGGGAAAGAAAGGAGGGGGAAAATGGTTTCAACCCTAGTCTCATAGATTTACTCAAAGAGGGGAATAACATATACGTCATTGGGATAAAGAAACTTAACTCACTCTTAGGAAACAAAAGGGAAGGGAAAGGGGGGGGGACTGAGAAGGGAGGGACAAAAGCAAGGGAGAAAAGGGTAAAGAAAAGAGAGGGGGGTGATAAAAAGGGAGGGCAGATTGGGGGAGGCAGGAGGGTAGAAGTAAAACGTCGGTGAGGAGGAATAGGGTAGAAAGAGGGGGGAAAAGTACAAAGGGGGTAAATAGAATGGAGGGGAATAGACAGTCAGTAATAATAACTGTGAATGTGAATGGGATGAACTCTGCTATAAAACGGAAGTGATTGCAGAGTGGATTAAAAACCAGAACCCTACAATATGCTGTTTACAAGAAACACATTTGAAGCAGAGAGATAGACACAGAGTAAAGGTAAAAGGCTGGAGCAGAATATATTATGCCTCAGCTAAAGTAAAAAAGGCAGGGGTAGCAATCCTTATCTCAGACAAAGTGCAGGCAAAAATAGATCTCATTAAAGAGATAAGGAAGGAAATTACATCTTACTAAAGGTACTATAGATAATGAAGTAATATCAATATTGAATATGTATGCGCCAAGTGGTATAGCATCCAAGTTCTTAGAGGAGAAGTTAAATGAGTTACAAGAGGAATTAGATAGTAATACTATACTAGTGGGGGATCTGAATCTCCCCCTCTCAGAATTAGATAAATCTAGCCAAAAAATAAATAAGAAAGAAGTGAAAGAGGTGAATAGATTACTAGAAAAGTTAGACATGATAGATGTCTGGAGAAAATTGAATGGGGATAGAAAGGAATATACCTTTTTCTCAGCAGTAAATGGCACATTTTCAAAAATTGACCATGTATTAGGGCACAAAAACATCATAGTCAAATGTAGAAAGGCAGAAATAGTAAATGCATCCTTCTCAGATCAGGATGCAATAAAAATTACATGTAAGAAAGAGCCAGGGAAAAGTAGAATGAAAATCAATTGGAAACTAAATAATTTCATTCTAAAGAATGAATGGGCCAAACAAGAAATCATAGAAACAATCAATAACTTTATCCAAGAGAATGACAATAATGAGACAACATACCAAAATCTATGGGATGCAGCCAAAGCAGTGCTTAGGGGAAAATTTATAGCTCTAAATGCTTACATGAATAAAAAGAGAAAGAGGAGATTAATGAATTGGGCATGCAACTTAAAAAGCTAGAAAAAGAACAAATTAGAAATCCCCAATTAGACACTAAATTAGAGATCCTGAAAATTAAAGGAGAAATCAATAAGATTGAAAGCAAAAAAACTATAGAACTAATCAATAAAACTAAGAGCTGGTTTTATGAAAAAACCAATAAAATAGATAAAATACTGGTTAATTTGATTAAAAAAAAGAAAGAAGAAAACCAAATTACCAGTATCAAAAATGAAAAGGGTGATGTTACCACCAATGAAGTGGAAATTAAAGCAATAATTAGGAAATATTTTGCCCAACTGTATGCCAATAAATTTGACAATCTAAATGAAATGGATGAATATTTACAAAATACAAACTGCCCAGGTTAACTGAAGAGGAAATAAAATCCTTAAATAAACCCATATTAGAAAAAGAAATTGAACAAGCTATTAATGAACTCCCTAAGAAAAAATCCCCAGGGCCAGATGGGTTTACGGGTGAATTTTACCAAACATTTAAAGAACAATTAATTCCAATATTATACAATTATTTGGAAAAATAGGTGAAGAAGGAGTTCTACCAAATTCGTTTTATGACACAAATATGGTGGTGATACCAAAACCAGGCAAAGCAAAAACAGAGAAAGAAAATTATAGAACCAATCTCCCTAATGAATATTGATGCTAAAATCTTAAATAAGATATTAGCAAGGAGATTACAGCAAGTGATCACCAGGATAATACACTATGACCAGGTGGGATTTATACCAGGAATGCAGGGCTGGTTCAACATTAGGAAAACTATTAACATAATCAACCACATCAATAAGAAAACCAACCCAAAATCATATGATTATCTCAATAGATGCAGAGAAAGCTTTTGACAAAGTACAGCACCCATTCCTAATAAAAACACTAGAGAGTTTAGGAATAGGGGGAGCTTTCCTTAGAATAATAAACAGTATCTACCTAAAGCCATCAGCAAGTATTATATGCAATGGAGATAAATTAGAGGCCTTCCCAATAAGATCAGGGGTGAAACAGGGATGTCCATTATCACCCCTATTATTTAATATTGTCCTAGAAATGTTAGCTTTAGCAATCAGAGAAGAGAAAGGAATTAAAGGAATTAGAATAGGCAAGAGGAGGAAACAAAACTATCACTCTTTGCAGATGATATGATGGTATACTTAAGGAATCCTCGAGAATCAACTCAAAAATTACTTGAAACAATTAACAACTTTAGCAAAGTAGCAGGATATAAAATAAATCCACATAAATCATCAGCATTTCTATACATGACCAACAAAGTCCAGCAGCAAGAGATAGAAAGAGAAATTCCATTTAAAGTAACGGTAGGTAATATAAAATACTTGGGAGTCTACTTGCCAAGACAAACCCAGGAACTCTATGAACACAACTACCAAACACTCTTCACACAAATCAAATCAGATCTAAATAATTGGAAAGATATCAATTGCTCATGGATAGGCAGAGCTAATATAGTAAAAATGACAATACTGCCTAAATTAATTTACTTATTCAGTGCCATACCAATCAGGCTACCTAAAATTATTTTATACAGCTAGAAAAAATAATAACAAAATTCATCTGGAAAAACAAAAAATCAAGAATATCCAGGGAAATAATGAAAAAAAAATTCACAGGAAGATGGGTTAGCGGTACCAAACCTGGAGCTTTACTATAAAGCGGCCAGTCATCAAAACTATCTGGTACTGGCTAAAAAATAGAGTGGTAGATCAATGGAATAGGCTAGGCTCAGGAAATGCAGTAGTAAATGACACTAGTAATGTAGTGTTTGATAAACCCAAAGACTCCAGCTTCTGGGATAGGAACTCAGTATTTGACAAAAACTGCTGGGAAAACTGGAAGATAGTATGGCAGAAATTAGGCTTAGACCAACATCTTACACCTTATACTAAATAAGGTCAAAATGGATACATGATTTAGACATAAGAGGTGATACCATAGGTAAATTAGGAGAGAAAGGAATAGTCTACCTATCAGATCTTTGGAAAGGAGAACAGTTTTTGACCAAACATGAGATAGAGTATATTATAAAATGCAAAGTGGATGATTTTGATTATATTAAATTAAAAAATTTTTGTACAAACAGAAGCAATGCATCCAAAATTAGAAGGGAGGCAGAAAGCTGGGAAACAATTTTTGAGGCCAGTGCTTCTGATAAAGGCCTCATCTCTAAAATATATAGGGAATTAAATCAAATTTATAAGAATCCAAGTCATTCCCCAATTGAGAAATGGTCAAAGGATATGAACAGGCAGTTTTCTGATGAAGAGAAACCAAAGCTATCTATTCCCATATGAAAAAAATGCTCTAAATCTCTAATGATTAGAGAGATGCAAATTAAAACAACTCTGAGGTACCACCTGACACCTATCAGATTGGCTAAAATGACAAAAAAGGAAGATAATAAATGTTGGAGAGGCTGTGGGAAAATTGGAACACTAATGCATTGTTGGTGGGAGCTGTGAGCTGATCCAACCATTCTGGAGAGCAATTTGCAATTATGCCCCAAAGGGCGATAAAGCTGTGCATACCCTTTGACCCAGCAATCCCACTTTTAGGTCTTTTGCCCAAAGAAATCATGGAAGGGGGAAAGGGACCCAACATGTACAAAAATATTTATAGCTGCTCTTTACGTGGTAGCAAGGAATTGGAAGTTGAGGGGGTGCCCATCAATTGGGGAATGGCTGGACAAGTTGTGGTATATGAATACAATGGAATACTATTGTGCTGTAAGAAATGATGAGCAGGAAGAGTTCAGAGAAACCTGGAGGGTCTTACGTGAGCTGATGATGAGTGAGATGAGCAGAACCAGAAGAACATTGTACACAGTATCATCAACATTGAGTGTTGACCTACTGTGATGGACTATATTCTTCTCACCAATGCAATGGTACAGAAGAGTTCCAGGGAACTCATGATAGAAGAGGATCTCCAAATCCAAGAAAAAAAAAGAAAGAAAGAACTGTGGAGTATAGATGCTGATTGAACCATATTATTTCTTTTGTTTTGGGTGCTGTTGTTTTTTTTTTTTTTCTATTTTGAGGTTTTGCATCACTGCTCTGATTCTTTCTCTTGTAACAGGATTAATGCAGAAATAGGATTAATGTTATTATGTGTATATATATGTGTGTGTATATATATATCTATATGTATATGTATAGATATATATAGATATAACCTATATCAGATTACCTGCTGTCTAGGGGAGGGGGGAGGGAGGGGAGGGAGGGAGGGAGAAAAATCTGAAATTGTAAAGCATGTATAAACAAAAGTTGAGAACTATCTTTACATGTAACGGAAAAAATAAAATATCTCATAATGTAAAAAAAAAAAATATTAGTTTACCAATACAATATTAGTAACTCAATACAGCTTTGTTTTGACTTCAATTTTAATGAATAATATATGAATATACACATAATGTGTATATGCATGTTTGTGTATATGCATACATGCAAATACCTGTATGGAAAATATGTATTATATAAATGCATCTATATAGATAGATCTTAATTCAAGCCATTGGTGTGTGTGTGTGTGTGTGTGTATACACACACATATACATACACATATACATATATACATACACACACACATATATAAGGATGGAGTTAAAGATAGAGTTCAATGGCTTTTGAGAAATCTCTTCTTTTGGACAGATAGATAGATAGTTATACCAAGCACGTGGATTATAGGAGAGAGAGAAAGAGAAAGATTTGTTTTATGTAATGCTTATTCATGTATGTGTATATGTGCATAGATATTAAGGATTTGTCGGCAACACATATGTATGCTTTGTATGCATATATATTTATATCTATACACACATATATATCTAAAACTGACTAGTACAGAGTTCCTTCTCTTGCTCTCAGTATAGCATTTTTGTAAAAATAAATAAAATTTGAAAAAATAACATCAGATATATAACATGTGCTATATCACATGAGCTATCTATATATCAATCATATTTTAAATATAGGAATTTAAGGTTTTTTTGTATGAATTGGCTTTAGTTAATCCATACTGTTTTGTTACTTATTGTTTCTTTCTTTTTTAAATCACAAAAATCATGTTCTAGAATTTGCTAAGATTCAAGGTTAAATTTACCAGTCTGTAATATCATCTTTTTCAAATGACTTTGAACACAGGACTTTAGACAATCTAAAATTGGAGAAGACATCTGGGGGTGCTTTTGAATAGAGAGTTGGGCCTGGGTCAAGAAATCAAATCTAGCCTCACACACTTCTTAGCTTTGTGATTCTAAGCAAGTCACTAAACTCTTGTTTGCTTCAGTTTCCTCAAACATAGAATAAGAATAATAAAAAGCACCTGCCTCATGGGGTTGTTTTGAGCATCAAATGAAATAAATGAGATCATATTTATAAAAAATGCATATCAATATACGAGACATATAGTAGAAAGATACACTCATTCGTGCATATATACACTCTCCTTTCTTTTTCCTCTCCCTGTTTCTCATATGTTCTTGCATCACTTCAGTTTCTCCATGATTTTTCATTGTTTATCAAGAGTGGATTTCTGATTCTTTCATTAACTTTTAATTTAATTCAACTCAGTTTGAGAGACTGAATAAACAAACAAAAAACCAACTTAATATAACAATCCATATATGTTAGATGGACACAGACATATATGAACTCTCTCTCTCTGTGCACACACACACATATATAAGGTAGGTCAAAAGTGATGAAGGTGTCTGATGTTTTAATAACTTTTTGAAAACTATCTTTTTAAATTTTTCACCATTTATGACATTTGCTTTTTCACATGTAATATAAATTCATTTTCTATATATACTTTATATGATGCTATGGAATTGTAAATTAAAAACAAAAAATAAAGGAGTTATTAAATATTCCTCTTTTAGCCCATTTTGTGTATGTATACATATAGATATATGTGTGTATGTGTGTATATGTGTATGTGTGTGTGTATGTATGTATGTATGTATCTATATGCAGGTATATGCATACATTTCATAGATTTTAAACTATTTCCTAAAATTAATTATTTTAAATTGTTTCTAGGAAAAATAAGTAATGTCATTTAAGAGGTCTATTTAAAATAAGAGTTTACTTGATAATTGCCTCTATATACTTCACCAACTTTTATTATTGCTTCTATAAATTAGGGTTCCCATGTTAACCCAGCAGCTCCTTCAGTTAATTGGAATATGTTTCATACTTCCATAATTCCTCTTGCCCTAGGTTTGTCCTGCTCATCATGGAAGAATTAAATTAAACAAATATCATTTCATGAAACCTTCCTTTATCTCCCAGCTAGAATAATTTCTCTCCTTTAATTTCAAGAAATATTCCATGCTATGTTCTAATTTGCTTTGTATTTATCTGCATAAGTGGCCAATTCTCCCCATTATATTATAAGCATCTTGAGGTCAGTAGGATTTGGTGTAAGAGAAACAGATTTTGAACCTCAACTATATATATATATATATATATAAAGAGAACATGTAGTGACAACAAAAACATTTGGTATGAATACTTTTTACTTGAATTCATAAACTCCTTTTCTCTTTCTAGTAGGTCCCTTTTCTATAGAGACCAGTGATAGGAATCATTCCTTACTCCAAGAACTTGGGAGTAATAAAGCCAAATAATATTGACTTGATAAAATACATGTTTAAAAAACTGATCTCCTTGTCCACATTTTGGCTACAATAGGGACTAGCAATTCTTTCTTTGTAAGCATAGAAGAATTCTGCAAATTATTGTTTTGATTTTATTATTTTTGCTGACTTTTTGTTATCTTACTTGATACTATTTTTCTTAACGTTCATGATAATGCTAGTTTACTAATACATTGACGTATCAAGTTTGATCACCATGTTCTTAAGTTATATTGATATGTTTTGTTTTTATATCTTCCATTTTTCCACTTATACAGTCCTTCTCCTAAAATTCCATACAATATAATTCTTGTTTTTGTTGTTTTTCCTTCATACTCAAAGAGGACCAATGATACCATGTTTGTATCAAGGTATAGTGTGTTTGACTATGGCTGATCAGGCCAATATGAATTCAGAAGGCTCTATCATAGTTTGGGCACAAGTCATACATTTGAACATTTTATTTTATGTATGTATGTATGTATGAATGTATGTATGAATGTATGTATGTATGTATTTATTTGTTTGTTTGTTTATTTTTCTGCAGGGCAATAGTTGGCTTGCCGAGGGTCACACAGCTAAGTCTAAGTGTCAAGTGTCTGAGGACAGATTTGAACTCAGGTCCTTATGAATCCAGAGCCAGTACTCTATCCACTGTGCCACCTAACTGCCCCCCATTTGAACATTTTCAATGGAGATATCTCTCAATTTGTGCATATCACGTTTCTTTTGTGCTTCTACAAATATGTTTTGCACATAGAACACAACACCTTCTTTAATGTCGGTATGCCATGATGGGCTGCCCAGTGCAAGCATTTCCCATGACTCATAATTGATAATAAGTTTTCAGAGAGACTTTGATTGTCCTTGTACCACTTCTTAAACTGACCAATATTCCTTAACCTCTGATTCTATAATTTTGTGTTTTTGAACAGATATTGTAGTGAATGTTTGCTCTGGGCAAACTTCAGATATAGTAATACAGCAGAGACTAAGACAGCACAATCAAGAAAATAATCATCAAATTATTGATTTTTATAAAGATTTAAGAGTAACATCTTTGACTTCCATTTCCTTGCTTTTCAGATAAATTATTTTCTGGAATAAACTATTTTGGTATATTAAATTTTAAAATGCCTTATTGTTTTCAGCAAATTGTTTCCCTCTACATTTCTGTGAAGTAATAAAATAAGATGAAATACTAAAACAAAACCCTTTTTGTTCCTACTTCCCAACAATTCCTACTCAGAACAGTGCTATCATGGAAAGAAGAAGGTTCCCACACTGAGTCAATGTGAAGATGTATCATTCCTTTTAAGTTCTTAACTTTATTATTGATAACCAAAAATAATAAGTATTTCATATTTTTTTTCCTGAGACAAATTGGGATTAAGTGACTTGCTTAGGGTCACACAGCTAGTGAGTATTAAATGTCTGAGGCCAGATTTGAACTCAGGTACTCCTGACTCCAGGGCCGGTGCTCTATCCATTGTGCCACCTAGATCTTTGAAATTTGAAATTATCTTGACTTCCATGATATTAAGGATTCTTCTTGTGATTGGTAAGAATACCAACTCTGGAGCCAGAAGGCATGGATTCAAATCCTTCCTCTAAAATGTAATATATATTTGGTCATTGGCAAGTCACTAAACTCCATTCCTTGGTTTTCTTATCTATACAGTGAGAGGGTTGGATGAAACAATATAATCACTGTCATCACAGTGAAATTATTTGACTTCTGAAACATCTACATGAAGAATACAATGTGGAAAATCCATTCATTTTGGACATTGATATATGGTATTAATATCAACTTAAGGTCATTTATTTTATGCATATGTATCAATTTTGAGAACATTGACAGCTTCATTCTTTAATAATTTATATTATTGAAAGTCTAAGTACACTTAATAAATACAAAAAGAGCATTAGTAAGGAGACTAAAAGCTCTTTAAGAATTTCTGTGATATATATACACTATATATGTACATATATGTACTTCCTTCTTTTGTATAGCTGGGAAGGGAAAGATTAGGGGCAACCATGGTCTGTGAGTATGGGAAAAACTAAGAAGGTAATAAGATGTAAAAAGGCAGGCTGAGGAAGTGGAAATATTTTGATAACTTGAATCTAAAAAATGGAACTCACCATTGGAATGAAATAGACTTTCTTTCATTTTTTCTTTCTTTTTTTCAAATTTAAAACATTATCTTAAATTAATAGGCATTTTACTTCCTCCTGACTCTCCTTTCCTATAAATTTCCCAAGAGAAAGAAAAGCAAATAAAAGGTTTATGACAAGTCATATATAACAAATTCCCATCTTGGCCATATCCAAATGTTTCCTCATTCTGAATTTTAAGTCCATTCTTTCTCAAAAGACACATAGAATGCTTCATAATTTTTCCTCTGGAATCACGGTTGGTTAATGCATTGATCAGAGAGAATTCTTAGTCTTTACAATCTTTGCAAGTTTTTTTTTTATCTTTAGTAAATCTTTGTTTATCTTTATAATGTTTATATTTTATGAGGTTTTTTTATCTATCCACTTCACTCTTCATACAATATTGCCAGGTTTCCCTGAAACTATCATCATCATATCTATAATAGAATTATTTTCCAATACCCAATATGCCGTATTTTTATTCAGTTTTTGGTATAATTTATGAACACTTCTTAGTCCTTTTTCTAAAATATATTGAATTTTGGAAGTGGTAAAGTGAAAAGATGATATTTCTTAGAAAAGTTAGAGTTATTTTGGGAGATTCAGTAATGGGGAAACATTGGATTTAAAAATTGAGGAAAATAACAATCACAAAAAATATGAATGTACCTTGACTCAGAATATAATATAAATTATCAACAATTTCAAAATATACCTTTTTTTACTAGTATACAATTCCTTTGTGAAAAATCAGAACATATTTAAATACAAGTTAAAACACAACGCAATCTTAAAGAAAACTTTTTAAAAAGAAAACTTTTACAAATATTCCCCTCTTGTTTGGAATATGCTTATCAAAAATATAATTCTAGAATCAAAATGCTTTATATACAGTTTGATCAAATAATTCAGTTGGAAAACAAACAAACAAACAATTTAGAATATGGGAGTATAATACTCTTAGAGTTAACATTGTATTATGAAATGAAAACCATTTTGTATTGTTTTAAAATAGAGATAGATTAATGAATAGAAGAAAATACACATGGAAGAATAAAAGACAATGAAATTCAAACTAGGGAACTCTAAATCAATATGAATTTAACACTAATAAGAGTATTAAAAAATATAAACTTGATCACATGACTGTAAAAAGCTTTTACAAATATTCTCCACCTCTTTTTTTAAGCTAAGTATAAAACACTGTAAAGAATTAATTGTTATTTGAGGATTTTATGACCCCATCCTTTGGCTAGAATTAAAACAAAACAAACAAACAAAAAAAAACCTTCAGCAATGTGCCCACTGGCCTCTGGCACTCCGCAAATGGCATGGTGCTCCACCCACTTGTTGTAGCCTTCGCCTTGGCACTGGCACCTCACGTCATCACCACTTGCCGATGTCTACATGAGCCTGGCAAAAATTATAATGATTAGAAGCCTAGTGAGAGCAGTCATGTAACTGTCAGAGTGGCCAGCCAATTGGCTAGGGACTGCCTGGGTTTTGCTGGGAAGGGGAAGGAGATTTTGCCATTCTAGCTGGAAGCTGGAAGGTGACAGGAGCGCTGCTGTGTATTCTCAGCTGATTCCTGGGCAATGGTGTTTTTCAGGTTGTATAATTTCCCTTTCCCCATTTTATTTCCTTTCCCTTGATGCTACTGATCCTGTGTGTGTGTGTGTGTGTGTGTGTGTTTTAGTTTGCTCTTGTTAAAATAAATACTGCTCTGTTTTGAGGGATGCTGTTGGTCTCCTTCCTTGTCCCAATATTATGGCGAGCCGCTTCGCTAACACTCCCCAATTAAAAATTGGTCCCCACAGCACAATCTTAAAAGCATGAAAATCTCTATGAAAATAAACCCATGCTGTTAATTTCAAAATATAGATGTAATAACATAGAAATCCTATGTAACCTCTGAACTGACATTATTTCTCTGAGTGAACTTAGAACACTTTTGATTCTGTTATCTAAAATCCCCAATACTAATATTAATACTTTGCTGCTTACTTCTACATTTCTCTAAAATATGTCTTCTTGAAATATGATGATGATTGTCATTTTTATTCAGCTTAAGTTTGTTTTCCTTAACCCCTCTATATTGTCTGTCAGTCCTTTCATAATACAAATGCTTTCTAAGGTTATTAATTAAAGACAAAAGCAGATTAACAAAATTATGGACAAAATGAGCATATCTGGAATTTAAAGGGTTTTCTAAGGTTTTTTTGGGAGAACTACAGCAGGTTGAGTCAGAATCACAGCCAGGCTGGGGAAGGGCTGAGGCTCACTGCTTCAGCAATTGCGTAGAAGCTGCAAATTTAGGTAGAGAAAGCTGCACATGCACAAGATCAGGACCTGAGGAGGGTGTATTAGATCTTTGGACTTCCCTGGCAGGAGGATCAAAGGGCTTGGCCATGGGAGGAGTAGGAGGTGGCACCAGAGGAGGTCGAGGAGTTGTGATCCTAGGAGGAAGGGAAAGACCAGGGCAATTTGAACCAGGCTTGGTTTCAAACTCAGGCCTAATTTCCCCTTCCCCCTCTTCTAGGGAATTAAAGGCTTCTAGAGGGTGGGTCATTGCCTGCAGGCATACAAAATTAGAGTAATAATTAGTGTTAGAATTGGGAAAAACTGCTGGAGTCAGAGGTTTCTCTGAAAAGGCACAGGTTGGGAGAGGGGGGTATCTATATTCCCTTGTGTGAGCACCTTGCTCTCTCTTCTAACAAAAGTAAAAGTAAAAATAGAAAATTCACAAAAACAAAGCATTAACATTATCTTATCCCCCATTTGTCTGGTTAAACCAACTAAAATCAGGAACAGGGTACTTAGGGAGTTTAAAAGATCCATTTGAAAATTTAAAGTGAAAACAGCCAATACTTAGCAGTACTTTCCAATTTGAGGGGACAATGTAGGAGAAATCTTAGCCAACCAGAAAATCAGAAGATGGAGATTCAGCTTTCCTCTTCATGGTTAGCTATCTGTAAAGGGCTAAAATTCTAGCTATACCATGTAAAATCTAATGAGTGGTCATCAATAAATTATAAGCTTTAGCAAGAGTATTTAAGTATTTAAATATTTATTAAAGAGCATTAGGATCAGAGAGAAAGGTAAAAATCTAACTATTTCTAAGAGACCCCGTCATCTGACCTGCCATGGCGAGATCAGGAACCAAAAGAGCAAAAAACCTTCTTCCAGAGTCCACTTCCTACTTCGTGTCCTCCTCCCAGAAATGGGAGGCTCCTCAGGTTGATTGGCTGGTAGTCTTGATAGACAGTACCCACAAGCAAACTTCACTTCCTGACTCCAAGGACCCTTGACCACATGCTTGCCCTCAGATGCCTTCTCCTCATGGCAGAGCTTTCTTACAGTAGCTCTCCAGCAGGTGGTGTCATTCCAATCATTACACTACTCCTATATTTGATTGCCGAATTTTTTCTAATTACTCTCTCAACCTAATTTACTCAGAAGAGTTGTTTTGTTCCCAAACTGAACCTGAGAAGACAGAGAGAAACAGTGGAAGCCTTAAGCTTCCACCTGATCAGTCACTGCTGATTCAGCTACCTTAAAAGAGTATAGAATTAAGTTATCTCTATCTCTAGGAAGTTGGAAAATTGAATCAACATATCTCATCTAGAGATCTGAGACCCCTGTCAGATATCACCTTCTAGAAAAAGATCTTTTTTCAATCTACATTTTTCTCCTCTAGAAAACCTCTCTAACCACTCCTTTCTTTTCAATTCTGGCAATAATCATATGAATATTTAATAAGTTTTTACCATAATTTCAGGCTTAAGAGACTAAGTAAGCATTTAAAGAAAGAAAGTTAATTACCTTTTAAGAAATATGGGTAAAGGCAGGCCGGTAGGTGGCGTAGTGGATAAAGCACTGGCCCTGGATTCAGGAGTACCTGAGTTCAAATCTGGCCTCAGACACTTCACACTTACTAGCTGTGTGACCCTGAGTAAGTCACTTAACCCCCATTGCCCCACAAAAGAAAAAGAAAAAGAAATATGGATAAAACCATCTATCTCTTAGGTCATGAGGTTCTCTGCCATCTTAGAAGTGAGGGAAAGAGTGGGGAAGAGGGATATAGAGATGATGGGAAATAGAAAATGATAAATGAAGGTTTACTGCCTTAGTTCTGCATTGCTAACTGGTTTAGCAATCATGCTATGTAGGTCAGCAAAGTTTTAGCACCTACATCCTCACTGTGACTGTGGTCCGTTAATACACCAATCTACTCTCTGTTCCTGTATAGCTTTCTTTTTTTAAAAATTCTGTGTCATTTCACATATTTCTATAATCACTTAGGATATGGAACAACTTGTCTATGACCTTCTGTCAGTGCAAAGTTCTAGGGGGGAAATGGATTTAATTAGAGAAATAGTTCTTAAACTTGTAGGGGTCAGAACCCCTATGCAATATTTTTAAAAATATATTGAGGGCTTCCCCCCAAAAATTATGTAGGTAATATTTAGTATTAATTTCTAATAATTAATATAAACATTTTCTTTTAATATTAATACATATTTGTATTATTATGAAAATATGTTTCACCTCATTTATCCCTTAAAAGGATTTTAAGATACTCAGGCATACCTGGACTATTCATTGAATATAGTTGCTTTGCAGTGACATCAGGATGTTTGTTCAAACAGTGGTCATTTCTTGTCAACATGCTGATCTTCTTGGTAACATCTAAAGTTGGTAGTATAAGGTTGCTATCTAGCTATACTGTCTAAAAATCTAACAAGTGGTCGCCAATAATTTAAAAGCTTTAGCAAGAGTTTTAGATTTTTAAGCATTTATTAAGGAGCCTAAGAATTTGGTGAGGAGAGAGAAAGAGGCCTAAATGCCTACATTTATCTATCTCAGGGAGCCGTCATTTTTGCTCTACTCTCCATGAGAGTCCTGACGAAAAAAGAGAGATCCCCACCCCTTCCTCATCCCACAAGCCTCCTGTCTAAACCAGAGACATCAAACTTCACTTACTGACACCAAGGAACTGATCTCCCAAGACACATGGCTTGCCCTCAGATGCCTTCTCCTCATGGTAAAGCCTTCCTACAGTAACTGTCCAGCAGTTGGCATCACTCCAATTGTTACAGTAGGGTCAAGAGAGTTTCACAATCGTATAATGAAATGCTATTTGCATTATAAAGTCAGAAGACATCAGATCACCTTAATTTATGGATAACAACTTATACAAGCTTAAGTAGCTCACTTCAAATCTCTGGCTATAAATTTAATCAGAAAATGAGCACATTGTATAGATCATGGTACTTAAATATTGAGTGTGGGTTTGTGTGCAAGTTATTTATTCCTTTAGTATCCTGGTTAAGCCTACTATCCCCTTCTCAGAATACAGCTCTTTAAATAATTAAAAGAAATGTTAAATTTCACTTAGATATTAAAGGAAAGATTTAATTTTCCCCATATAAAATCACATTCTCTGAAATGTATCCTGGACCTTTTTGGTGTCTGTCAGGAACCATAAACTAGATGATTCCTAGGGTTACTTAAAGATTTTAATGATAGCTTTAGATTTACAATCTTATAGTTCATTTCTAAATATATTTTCTAGAGGAATGCCTTAGGAGGGGACATTCATTTATTAATTAATTTATTAAATTAATGTTTTATTAATGCTTTACTGTTGGGTCCTTTTGTTACATAAATATATAAGTACCTAGTATTATCTCTAAGAAACATCCCCTAATTCCCATCACATAGGGAGTACCTGAACAAGTTTTGGTATATAAATGTAATGGAATACTGTTGTGCTATAAAAAGTAATGAGCAGTTTTCAGAAAAACCTGGAAAGATTTTCATGAACTGATGCTGAGTGAAGTGAGCAGAATCAGAACATTGCACACTATAACAACATTGTGCAATGATAGACTATGATAGACTTAACTCTTCTCAGCAATACAATGACCCACAACAAATCAAAAGGGCTTTTGACAGAAAATGCTATCTACATCCAGAGAAAGAACAATGGAGGCTGAATGTTCTATTTTCACATGGAAATTTAAAAATTTTAAAAATTGAAGTGAATGACAAATAAACACATATTCTCTTCATGGTTTCTGTAACCTGTATATGCCACCCTAATATTATTTAGTAACAAAAAAGTGAATGTTATTTGATACCATGGGTATCATGACCCCTGAAAACATTTTATGCAGATCCTAACTCTTCTTTTAACCTATAGTAATGATACAAACAGTGCTCAGTGCTCAGTTGATAGATTTAAACAGGCACAAAATGGAATGGGATGGAAATGACTTTGCTTTTTTATTCTAGAGTACAAAGAACACTCAAATATACCAATAAGCATATGCCAACATCAAAGGATATATAGCAAAAATACCTATAAATTAAGTATTACTAGCTTCCCTAAGGCATGTATAGTTTTTGCTTCATACGATGTGGGATATTGGTAATAAGTTGAGCACACAGCCTCTGTACTTCAGTAAGTCCATGATTTAATTGGGAGTGTATAGTTCATCCACTGGCATAGATTGCAACCTGACCCCACTTTAGCTTATGTAATTCTTACCCATGTCTTTTAGTAAGTGCTCCATAAATCATCTATACAATGTGTTTTAATCCTTTCTCTTTTTACCTTTCATCCAAATTTTTAGTTATCACTGCTATTCTTTAATTATTCCTTGGCTCACTTCCTTCTCTGATTATAAATATACTTAGTGACAACTTTTATATTCCCACTTCAGTGAATATCATTAAGAGCTATACTCAAGTATATCCCTCAGAAATAATTCCATCCCTTTGAGACACCTACAATTTTGATTCTTCTACAGAAACTAGCATCCTATGGTTTTCAGCTGTTTAGTCTTATTTAAAGAATAATGGTGCTAAAATAGTCTTGGGTCAGGCATATACATTCAGCAGAAATTCCTAAATAATCTTAAAATCTGATGTTCCTTACCTGAGATCCCTGACAGTAGGATTTTGATAAATTTCTGAAAAATATCAGGGCTAGAAGAAAGTCTAAAATGAACATGTTGAATTCTATGTGTCCCTTCATAAGTGATGGCTATTGTGTTATGTAGAGCAGCATCAACAACAATCACCAATTGGAAAATCAGGTTTTCATAGGAGTATCCCATCCCACTCCCTTGCAAAGCAGCAGAGAATTGCTACTTAATTAATTCAATAATAGCATCTTTATAAGGTACACTAATCCCTTCTTTACAACTAGACTTTAAATAATTATAATTTGTGTAGCCCATTGGGTATTTGAAACTCATTATTCTTTCAATAGATATTTGAGCTTTATTTTTCATAAAAAAATTCAGATAATTCAATGGATCCAGATAGCATGTTATCTTGTTCAAGTTTTCCATTACTAAGAGAAAACTCAGAAATAAATATCTTAGAGGAAGATTGAGTGATTAGGAATCAAAAGAAACCATTTGTTGTGTCCTTCAACATGGCATGAGAGTATATCTATATGTATAATGGGTACCCTTTCAACATGAAATTCCCATTATACATAGTTATATAATAAAATGATAGTTAATGAAAAATTTATGTTTTAAGAAGATTTGAAATTATAAATATTTTGCTTAGGTCAATATTGAGTAATTTATATTAGGATGCATTTTAGCAGTGTTAAATCTTGATGTTTTATACCATGTAGCTTACTTATTGGGTGATTTTCTAATTCAATGAACTAGAGGTCTTGTCATTATAACAGTGAATTTTTATGCTAAAAGCATTCACTTATTTGGATAAAATAAAACATATACATCTAAAGTATGACTAATTTTACAATGCCTCTTTTTGATGCTTTGAACTGTATAACCATTTCCTATAATTAAAATATGGTATAGTGAAAAGACCTAGGTTCTACTCCCATTTCTGGAACTAATTAGCTGTGTGAACAAGTCATTTAATCTTTATGAGCCTCAATTTATCCATGTGAAAAATAAAAATAATATAACCTGTAGGATTTACCTCAGATAGTTGTTACTATAAAGATCAAATGAGGTAATCCATGAAGAATTATGGTAATTGTGGTTACTATTATTATTACTCATTCTTCCAATAGTAATATTAGCAAAATTGTCCCAAATATTCTCAGAGTTAAGGTAACGTTGCTCCCACAAGATATTATGTTCAGTTTTTTTTCCTGTTTTTTTTTTGTCTCCCCCACTAAATCTGATACTTAGAGTTGAGACCTTAATCCATTTTATACTTAGTAGTCTGTGATTGACAGGACTAATTGGCTCATTTCCTTGTGTAAGCTAATACTGCACAAGACAGACAATGAATTTTAGAAATTGTCAGCCTGATTAAGTAAATTTCCTTATTCCAATCCATATCTCTGCCCTTAGCTCCTTTGAGTCCTGGAAGGTACTTTTAAGTATGTATGCAATTGTACAAAAGCCTTTTGATAAAAATGTAACTATAATGGGTTCTTCTCTAACACTAAGTTGGACACCCTTTTGAAATATTTAGAAATATGGCATAAGGTAATGGTCTGAAACATTACCTATACTAACGAGACACTAAAAGAACTATCTGAAAAAAAATCCAGTTGAATTATCTGCATTTCACATTTGCATAAACAAAACTACACATATATAAAAACTATTATTTTATGAATGCAGTAGTTATTGTATATGCAAAGCAATGTGCTCAGGCTTAGGGGTACTGAACAACATGAAATGAATTATATGACCTCAAGGAGTTTATATTCTTTAGTGAAATGGAGGCTATTGATCAATCAGATTTAAGCATATTCATGATAATTCAAGGTGGAGGAGGAAGAAAGCAGTAATAACTCATTTCTTAACTGTAAAATGGGAATTATGATTATTCTACCTCTACATATGGTAATGTTGTCAAGAAAACATTTAATTAATAAAATGTATTATGTAAATGGAAGTTTAATTTTCTTTTAAACGTATTTTGTGGTAACAACACATCAACAAAGATAAACATTTCCATATAGACAAAAAACAAATATCAAATTTCTGAAATGTGTATTTTTTTTATGAAAAATGCATTTTCCTTGTGGCCATGTGAGAGTTCAGTTATCATAGTCTCACAGTTTTAATTTGTTTTGTTGTTTTGTTTTGTTTTTGTGGGGCAATGGGGGTTAAATGACTTGCCCAGGATCACACAGCTAGTTAGTGTCAAGTGTCTGAGGCCAGATTTGAATTCAGGTACTCCTGAATACAGGGCCAGTGCTTTATCCCACAGTTTTAACTTAAAGAATCCTAGGAGGCCATAAAGTCTAATTTACGTATTTTACAGATGAAGAAACTAAAAGTGAGGAAAGTTAAGTGAGTTGCCAGAATTGGTATCACAGCTACATTTCTGGACTCCAAGTATGACAGACTACTCAATGTGCCAGAACAGTCAATCAGTCAATAAACATTTATTAAATGCCTGCTATGTTTTTGATACTGGGAAATAAACATGTATAAAATACCTATTATATTCTAGACACTATGCTAAGAAATTAAAAAAATATATTTCTGATACAACAATCCTGTGAGGAAAGTATTATCCCTACTTTACAATTGAAGAAACATATAGCAGAGATTAAATAACTTACAGTCACACAGCTAGAAGGAGGCTAAATTTGAACTCAGATCTTCCTGTCTCTTTGCTCAGAGATCTAACTATGGTATACCTATCTGGCTCATAGTTGTTGTTCAGTCACTCAATTCTATCCCATGGACTATAAGCTTTAGCTTCAGTATTTGATCTTCTTGTGAATAATCATAATTGTTTTCCTTAAGTATTGACTTATTTGATGTCCTGCTGTCTTTTCTAGCACCACAGTTCAAAAGATTTGATTCTGTGGCATTTAGCTTTCTTCATAGTCCAATTCTCACAGCCACATATTGTTATGGAAAACAAACAAGAAAATAATCCACAACTTTAACTATAAAGATTTTTGTGGTAAGGTGATATCTCTGCTTGTTAGTATGTTATTCATAT
This sequence comes from Dromiciops gliroides, assembly GCF_019393635.1. NCBI lineage: Eukaryota > Metazoa > Chordata > Mammalia > Microbiotheria > Microbiotheriidae > Dromiciops > Dromiciops gliroides. The sequence continues at coordinate 138,229,411 of NC_057863.1, read as the reverse complement.
TTGCCATAGCTTTCCTTCCAAGGAGAAGAGTCTTTTAGTTTCATGGCTGATTCAATCACTTTCTACAGTGATTTTTGAGTCCAAGAATATAAAATCTGAAACTGCTTCCATTTCTTTTTGTCTCAATTTGCCATCAAGTGATAGAATCAGTTGCCAAGATCTTAATTTTGTTTTGTTTTCTGATGTTAAACTACAAGCCAGTTTTTATTCATACTCTTTTCACCCTCATCAAAAAGCTTCTTGATTCCTTTTTACATTTTGCCATCAGTTATATAATCTGTGTGTCTGAGATTATTTCTCTCAGCAACGTTAATTTTTTATTAATTATGTATTCTGAATATATATTTAATAAATAAGATAACAACATGCAGCCTTTTTGTGCTCTCTTTATGATCTTAAACCAATTAGGACTTTTATGTTCAGTTCTAACTATCACTTACTGATCCCACATGCAGGATCATCAAGAGATGAGTAACATGATCTTGTACTTCAGTTTCATTCAGGTATTGACTCATTTTGTTGTGATCTGCATAGTGAAAGGCCTTAGAGTAGTCAATGAAGACACAGTAGCTGGGTTGTTTCTTTTTTTTTTTTTTTCTGGAACTTCCTTGCTCTCTCCGTAATCCAGCAAATGTTAACAATTTGATCTCTAGTTCCTCTGCTTCTTTGAAAACCAGCCTACTCTTCTGGTAATTCTCAGTTCATATATTACTAACGCCTACTTTGCACAATTATAGGCATAAACTTTTTGACATGTGAAATGAGTGCAATTGTTTGGTAACTTGAACATTCTTTGCCATTACCTTTCTTTATTGGGGTATAACTTTATCTTTTCCAATTCAGTAGTCACTGTTGAGTTTCCACATTTGTTGTCAAATTGAATGTAGTACTTTATCACCATCATCTTTTAGGATTTTAAATAGCTCAGTTGGAATTCCATCACTTCAACTAGAATTTTTTTTTTTTTAACAATGCTTCTTAAGATCCACTTGATATCATTCTCTTAAATGTTTGGATCTAGATAAGCAACCACACCATTGTGTTTGTCAGGGATTTAAAACTTTTTTCTTCCAAAGGTTTTTGTTTTTGTTTTTGTTTTTTGCAGTGCAATGAGGGTAAAGTTACTTGCCCAGGGTCACACAGCTAGTAAGTGTCAAGTGTCTGAGGCCGGATTTGAACTCAGGTACTCCTCAATCCAGGGCCAGTGCTTTATCCACTGTGCCACCTAGCTGCCCCCCCCTAGGTATTTTGTACATTCTTGCTGCCTCTTCTTAACCTCTCCTGTTTCTGCTAAGTTCCTAAAATTTTTGTCTTTTATCATGCCCATTTTCATATGGAATATTTCCTTAATATTTCTTATTTGCTTGAAAAGAACACTTGTCTTTCCCACTCTGTTGTTTTCTTTTGTTTCTTTAGAAGTAAAAGAAAACAAACAAACAAAACCTTATGATTCCTTGCTATTCTCTGGAACTGTGCATTCAGTTGGGTATATCATTTGTTTCTCTGCTTTCCTTTACTTTCCTTCTTAATTAAGATATTTTAAAGCCTCATCAGACAGTCATTTTGCCTCCTTGCTCCTTTAGGGCAAATTTTGTTGCTGCCTCCTGTACAATATTGTAAACTTTTGTTTATAATTCTTGTGGCACTCTATCTACTGGGGAAATTTATTTTGATTTGGGGACCCTACCTTTGGGTTGAGATTAGAAAGCCTTAGGGCCTCAGGGTCTCTTCTGTGTGGGACGTGCTGGTGCCCCACCCACTCTGCTTCAGCTGAGCCAAAAAGTCCCGTGGGCTGTACAAGATGCCAGGTCAGACAGCTGGGAGGGGGGCCCAGCTCCCTGCAACCTGAGAGGATCTATCCAAGAGATCCTGGGCTTGTCCAGGCCAGGCTCTGGCATAGCCCATGCCGAGGTCCCAGGCGTGCAGCAGGGGCATGGGCCCCTGGAGCCCTGGGTATGGTATGCATGAGACAATTGAGCATCCCTGTCCCCCCAGCTGCAGCCCTGGCTGTTGTATTAACTTGGGGTCTGTTGAGGTGCAAAAAGCCCCAAGATTGGAGTGGAGAGAAGTAAGATATATAGAGACCTGGGAGTTAGATCGCAAGGGGGGCCAGTGGACAAGATTAAAGGAGGCTGACAATATTAGAGGGGCAGCAAAAGTGGCAGAGGACAGACTAACGGAGCAGACAGACAGATAGGCAGAACAGGAGGCAGCAGAGAGCACAGAAGCGGTCAGCACAGGGTACAGGTTGGAGAAAGTGAATATTAAGAGAACAGAAGGACATTAGAGCACCAGGAGAACAGAAGCAGAAGTCGGTGAGAGAGAAACACATGGGTTTAGCGGTGGCAGTAAGGAGAGGAAAGTTATAAGCAGGGGGATAGACAAAGTGAAAGGGGCTGGGAGTTAGAATAAAGGACCTGAGCAGTGAAAGTGGAATATACCCTAAGGCAAGAGGTGACAAAGGCCCTTATTGTATTAAAAAGGTTCCAGGCCCAGCAGGTAGAAAGACACGCCCACAATGCAGTCAGGTTGTATATTTTATTTCCCTGTATTCTTAATTTCAAATTGTATCTCATAAATAAACTCTGCTTTGATTATTTAGTTAAGAGGCTTCTTAATCTTTTGCTTATCAATTTTGGGAGTGGAGCAGTGTGGTGGAACTTTATAAATGGCCCATATTAAATTAATAGCAGTCAGATAGCCAGTCAGTCAAAAGTCCCCAGATTAGTCCTCCAGTCAGATTAGCCCCCCAAATTAGCCCTAGTCAGTTTAAAATATTTCTACACTACAACATCTAACTCCTTAAATCTATTCATCACTTCTACTACATATTCATAGGGGATGTTATTTAGGTCATAATTCTATGGTCTAATGATTTTCCCTGATTTTTTTTAAGTGTAGATTTTGCAATAATTATCTCATGACTGAGCTACAGTCAGCTCCAGGGGTTGTTTTTTTCTGACTGTATAAAGCTTCTCAACTTTTGGCTAAAATATATATATATATAATAAATTAATTTCTATACTAACCATCTGTAGATATCTATATGTAATAATCTTGTGGGTTGTTGAAAAAGAAGATTTGCTATGACCTGAAATTTACATTGACAAAATGCTATTAGTTACTGCCCTGCTTCATTATTTTACTACAAGACCAAACTTGCCTTTTATTCTTTCTCTTTTGATTTCTTTGTTTTTCATTCTTCTCCATTATGCCTTTAAGTGCACTGTGCTAAATGCTAATGAAAAGGAAAATGGAGGGGGTGGGAAGGAGAAGGAGAAAGATAAGTATTTGTATATCACTTACTATGTGCCAGGCACTGTGCTGTGTTTTCCAAATGTATCAGCTGATTTTCATAACAACTCTTTGAGCATGATACTATTATTGTCTCTATTTCATAGTTGGAGCAAATAAGGCAAATTGAAATTAAGTGGCTTGTCTAAAACCTAACAGCTACAGCTTTAAAAATATGAAGAAATGTCAAAGACAGAAATTCCCTGCTCTCAAGAAGAACACAGTCTAATGGGAGGAACAACAAGCAACAATTACACACACACACACACACACACACACACACACACATAAAGGGGATAATTTGGAAACCAAGGGAACACACACACACACAACCTAAAATAGGATAAATGGCAATGTCTCCATATATTTTGGCCCCAAATCTTGGTGAAATAAAGTCAAATTGACCAATTAATGAATTTTACACTCTAGCCAAACTAAATCTCTTTCCAGGCTTTACTTTTATTTTAGCCTCTCCATTTCTAAGAATTTGATCAAATAGTCCCCCATTCCTGAAAAGAACTTTGTGATTATCTTCATTTGTTGAAGACACTCCTTTCTTCAATTCTCTATCAATGACAACAAAACATGACAATAGCAATTACAGAAACATTAACAACAGTTGTATCAACAGTAAATTGCAACATATGGAATGAACACTGTGAAATATGGTTCCTATTTATTGCCTGATTTTACTTATTTTTTCTCCTTTTTTGTGAAATCTCAGTGATTAGAGAACTAGGACATGAGTTTAATGATAGAGATAGGAGGGAGGAGAAAATATGGGCAAATAACTGTGATATAAGAGAAAATGAGATAAATGGAAAGGACATATATAGACAAAAAAATCCATGAGAATTTACAAGAAGAATATTACTTTGACCTGGGCTCTTTAGAGCAGCTTCATGAAAGATTTGGCAGCTTTCTTAAGATATTCTTTCTTGAGGCCAGAACTTTCCAGGAAGCTCATAGAGAAGCAGACAGCAGCAGCTGTCACCTACAGGAACTCACACCCTCCTCCCCCATTGTTCTCTTTCTTTTTGGTCCCCCAACATCTAAACTGGCTTCTTGGGAGATCTCCTTACACCCTACCATGGACATCAGTATTTCAAAACCCAGGATACGGTGAGCATAGCTCACAGGTTATAAAAAATGGTGAAGGAAATGACTTAGATGTTTTGGGGGTAAAACCCAATGCCTCCCAAGATGAACCCAAAAAAGATATATAGAAAGATAGACTTGAAATATCACTCAGATAAGAATCAAATTAAAGGAGAAAAGTTCAAACAGATTCTTCAAGAATATTAAATCAAGCATCTGGATGGATTATGAAACTACAGAACCTGTAAAGAGACAGAGAGACACAGCCTTCCAACCAGATATAATTTAGAAAACTTCAGGAAAGGTCAGCCTCACTCAGGCAAACCAGAGGCATAGCTCACCACAGCACACCTCAGTGCACCACAGTGTGGAGGGGGTCAGGGCAAATCAGCAGGAAGGTATAGGCCACAGCAGAGCAACTAAGGCCCCTGCATCCTGGCTCAACAAACCAGTGGTACAGCAGTCCAGTGGCAAAACCCACCAGCATCAGCCGAGAGGGCAGCCTGTCAGCTGGAGCACTACCCACAGGAAAGGCATGATCAGGTCTGGTCATCCCAGTGCACCAGGAACAAGCCCAGGTAGGTGAGAAATCCACAAGCCATAGGTACCTCAGTGTAGAAAGCCATGAAACAGCCCCTATACACCAGCAACACCAGCACAAGAAGCTTGAAATAGGGACCCTGCTATCCCCAGAGCAGATGTCAACTTAAAAAAAAAAAAAAGCTGCAATATGAGTAAGAAACAAAAAAGAGCTCTTACCATTGAGAGCTTCTGTGTCAAAGGTTAGAGGCAAACACAAACTCAGATAAGAACAATACTCTCAAATTGCCTACATGTGAAGCATCAAGAGGAAAGATGAATTGGTCTCAAGAACAAAAAGCCTTCATTGAAGAGCTCAAACAGTATTGTAAAAATCAACTGAGAGACGTAGAAGAAAAATGGGAAGAGAGTTCCAAAAGAATTTTCAAAATCAATTGAGAGAGATAGAAGAAAAATGGGGAGAAATGAAAGCAATACGAGAAAATTATGAAAAAAGAATCAGCAGCTAGGAAAGGGAAGCACAAAGATTGAGTTTAGAAAACAATTCCTTAATTCATTTGGCCAAATGGAAAAAAGAGGTGCATAATGTCACTGAAGAAAACAATGTCTTAAAAATTAAAATTGAACAGTTGGAAGATAATGACTCCATGAGACAACAGGAATCAGTCAAACAGAAAAAAAAGAATGAAAAAATAGAAGAAAATGTGAAATATCTCATTGGAAAGATAACTGGCCTGGACAATAGATCTAGGAGAGATAATCTGAGAATTTTTGGACTGCCTGAAAACCATGATCAGAAAAATAATCTAGACACCATATTCCAGGAAGTTATCATGGAGAACTGCCCTAATATTATAGAATCAGAGGATAAAATCATCAAAGAAAGAATCCACAGATCATCTCCTTAAAGAGAACCCAAAAGGATAACTCCAAGGAATATTGTAGCCAAATTCCAGAATTATCAGGTGAAGGAGAAAATACTCCAAGCAGCCAGAAAGAAGCAATTTAAGTATCATGGATCCACAGTCAGGATTGCTCAGGACCTGCAGCTTCAAAATTAAAGGATCACAAGGCTTAGAATATGATATTTCAGAATGCAAAGGAGTTTGGATAGCATCCAAGAATCTATTACTCAGCAAAAGTGAACATTCTGTTTCAGGGGAAAAGATGGACATTCAACGCAAAAGGGGACTTTCAAGGTTTCCTGATGAAATGATCAGAACTGAATAGAAAATTCGATCTTAACATACAGGACTCAAGAGAAGTTTAAAAAGGTAAACAGTGTGGGGAAAGTTACTCAATAAGGTTAAACTGTTTATATCCCTACACAGGAAAATAATACCTAAAAATCTTGAGAATTGAATATGTATTTGGGCAGACAGAAGGATTATACAGAGGGGATAAAAAATGAATTGTCTTTGATGTGATGATATAATGATAATTAAGGGGTTAAAAAGGGAGTTTATTTGGAGAAGAGGAAGGGGGAGGTGGAATGGGGTGAATTACATCATATGAAGAGGTGAAAAAAAACTAGAACAATACAGGAAAAGAAGAGAGGGGTAAAAATGTTTTAACCTTACTCTCACTAGATTTGTTTCAAAAAGGGAATAACATATACTTTGATTTGGATAAAGAAACTTAGTTTATCCTTTAGGGAAGTTAAAGTATAAGGGGAAAAGGGGGGACTGATAGAAGGGAGGGCACAAGCAAGGGAGAAAAGGGTAAAGAAAAGGGAGGGGGTGATAATATGGAGGGCAAATTGGGGGAGTCAGGGATAAGAAGCAAAATGTTGGTGAGGAGGAATTGGATGAAAGAAGGGGGGGAAAGTACAGGGGGGGAAATAGAATGGGGGAAAATAGACAGCTAGTAATAATAACAATGAATATGAATAGGATGAACTCTTCCATAAAACAGAAGTGAATAGCAGAATGGATTAAAAATGAGAATCCTACAATATTCTGTTTACAAGAAACACATTTGAAGCAGAGAGGATACACACAGAGTAATGGTAAAAGTTTGGAGCAGAATATATTATACTTCAGCCAAAGTCAAAAAATCTGGGTTAGCAATCCTTACCTAGAAAAAGTGAAGGAAAAAATAGATATAATTTAAAAAGATAAGGAAGAAAACTACATCTTGCCGAAAGGTACTATAGATAATGAAGTTATATCAATACTAAACATATATGCTCCAAGTGGTATGGCATCCAAATTCTTAGAGGAGAAGTTAAATGATTTACAAGAGGAAATAGGAAGAAAAACTATACTAGTGGGGGATTTGAATCTTCCCCTCTCAGAATTAGATAAATCTAGCCAAAAAAAAAAATAAATAAGAAAGAAATGAAAGAGGTGAATAGAATGTTAGAAAATTTAGACATGATAGATGTCTGGAGAAAATTGAATGGGGAAAGCAAGGAATATATCTTTTTCTCAGCAGTACATGGCACATTTTCAAAAACTGACCATGTATTAGGGCACAAAAACATCATAGTCAAATGTAGAAAGGCAGAAATAGTAAATGCATCCTTCTCAGATCATGATGCAATAAAAATTACATGTAATAAATAGCCATGGGAAGGTAGACTGAAAATTAATTGAAAACTAAACAATCTTATCATAAAGACTGAGTGAGTCAAATATCAAATTATAGAAGCAATCACTCAATAACTTCATACAAGAGAATGACAATAATAAGACAACATACGAAAATCTATGGGATGCAGTCAAAGCCGTGCATAGGGGAAATTCTATATCTCTTAATGCTTACATCAATAAAACAGAAAAAGAGGAGAAAAATGAAATGGGCATGCAACTTAAAAAGCTAGAAAAAGAACAAATTAAAAATCCCCAATTAAATATTAAATTAGAAATCCTGAAAATTAAAGGAGAAATTAATAAAATTGAAAACAAGAAAAGTATAGAATTATTCAATAAATCTAGGAGCTTGTTTTAAGAAAAAATCAATAAAATAGATAAAGCATTGCTTAATTTGATTAAAAAAAGAAGAAAAGCAGTATCAAAAATGAAAGGGGTGATTTCACCACCAATGAAATGCAAATTAAAGCAATATTTAGGAACTATTTTGCCCAAGTGTATGCTAATAAATTTGACAATCTAAATGAAATGCATAAATATTTACAAAAATACAAACTTCCCAGGTTAACTTAAGAGGAAATAAAATCCTTAAATAAGCCCACATTAGAAAAAAAAAATTGACCAAGCCATTAATAAACACCCTAAGAAAAAATATACAGGACCAGATGCATTGACAAGTGAATTCTACCAAACATGTAAAGAACAATTAATTTCAATACTATACAAATTATTTGGAAAAATAGGTGATCTTCCAAATTCCTTTAATGACACAAATATGGTGCTGATACCAAAACCAGGCAGAGCCAAGACAGAAAAAGACAACTATAGACCAATTTCCTTAATGAATGTTGATGCAAAAATCTTTAATAAGATATTAGCAAGGAGACTCCAACAAGAGATCACCAGGATAATACACTATGACCAGGTGGGATATATACCAAGAATGCAAGGCTAGTTCAACTTTAGGAAAAGTATCAACATAATCAACTATATCAATAAGAAACTAACCAAAACCATATGATTATCTCAATAGATACAGAGAAAGCTTTTGACAAAATTCAGCACCCATTCCTAATAAAAAACAAAAACAAAAAAGTAGAGAGCTTAGGAGTAGGTGGAGCTTTCCTTAAATAATAAGCAATATCTTCCTAATACTATCAGCAAGCATTATATGTAATGGAGATAATTTAGAGGCCTTCTTAATAAGATCAGGGGTGAAACAAGGAAGTCCATTATCACCTCTGTTATTTAATATTGCACTAGAAATCTTACCTTTAGCAATAAGAGAAGAACAAGGAATTAAAATAATTATAATAGGCAAGAAGAAAACAAATCTGTCACTATCTGCAGATGATATGATGGTATACTTGGAGAATCCTAGAGAATCAACTAAAAAATTACTTGAAACAACTTTATCAAATGTTGTAAGGATATAAAATAAATCCACATAAATCATCAACATTTCTATACATGATCAACATAGTCCAGCAGCAATAGAAAGAAAGCAAAATTGCATTTAAAGTGATGACAGGCAATATAAAATACTTAGGAGTCTACTTGCCAAGCAAACCCAGGAACTATATGGAAAAGCACAACATCAAGAATATCTAGGGAACTAATGAAAAAAATGCAGAGGAAGGTGGTCTAGCTGTACATAATCTGAAGCTTTACTATAAAGCAGCAGTCATCACAACTATTTGGTACTGGCTAAGAAATAAAGTGGAGTATTAATGGAACAGGATATGCACAGAAAACACAGTAGTAAATGACTTTAATAATGTACTGTTTGATAAACCCAAAGACTTCAGCTTCTGGGAACTCAGTATTTGACAAAAACTGCTGGGAAAACTGGAAGATAGTATGACAGAAAGTAGGCATAGACAAACATCTTACACTTTATACTTAAATATGGTCGAAATATTACATGATTTTGTGGTAAAGCGGCTTTTGAAGGACCACCCCTTTTGGGGAGGAGACCATGATGAACAGCTGTGCGCCTGCTGCTGCCCAGGAGATCGTGCCCATGCACACCGTTCTTCCGGGACTCGAACTTAAAACTAGGGGTAGAATGGAAGTTGGCTCTCTCTCTCTCTCTTTCTTTCTCTCTCTCTCTCTCTCTCTCTTGTACACACTCTCTGGCTTGATGGCGCATTCTGGTGATCTGCTCTGGTTCTCAGTGGTGGCATGTGTTGCACTCTGGTTCTCAGCCTGAGAGGCAGTTTTGGGATTCAGTGAGTTTTATAAAAGAATACAGACTAAGCTTAGATCTAAGACTATTCATTTGTATTCCTACTTTCCTATTTCCCTATTTGGTATCACCTGTTTGTTGTCTAAACAATAAAGGCTAATCCCTCTCTAATTAAAGCTCAGAGGCTTCTTTTCTTACTGGTCTGGGAGATATATAAGGGAAAAGTTAAAAGGGGGAGTTTAATGCTCTTATAGTCAATTTTAAATCTCACAATTTAGACATAAAAAGTGATAGCCTAGGTATATTAGGAGAGGTAGGAATAGTTTACCTCTCAGATCTTTGGAAAGCAGAACAGTTTATGACCAAATAAGAGATAGAGAATATTATGAAATGCAAAATGGATGATTTTGATTACATTAAATTAAAAAAGTTTTTGTACAAACAGAAGCAATGCATCCATTATTAGAAGGGAGGCAGAAAGCTGGGAAACAATTTTTATAGCCAGTACTTCTGATAAAGGCCTCATTTCTAAAATATATCTGGAACTAAATCAAATTTGTAAGAATCCAAGTCATTCCCCAATTGAGAAATGGTCAAAGGATATGAACAGACAGTTTTCTGATGAAGAAATCAAAGCTATCTATCACCATATGAAAAAATGCTCTATATCACTACTGATTAGAGAAATGCAAATTAAAACAACTCTGAGGTACCATCGGAACACATATCAGATTGGGTAATATGACAAAACAAAAGGAAATAATAAATGTTGGAGAAGCTGTGGAAAAGTTGGAACCCTAATGCATTGTTAGTGGAGCTTTGAACTGATCCAAACATTCTAGAGACTATTTTGGAATTATGCCAGAAGGGCTTTAAAGCTGTATATACCCTTTGACCCAGCGCTATTGCTATTAGGTCTTTTTCCCGAGGAGATTGTAAAAAAAGGGAAAAAGATCCCCATGTACAAAAATATTTATAGATGCCCTTTTTGTGGTGGCAAGGAATTGGAAATTGAGGAGTTGCTCATCCCGTGGGAAATTGCTAAACAAGGTGTGGTATATGAATGTAATGGAATACTCTTGTATTGTAAGAAACAATGTGCGGTCCAATTTCAAAGAAACCTGGAAGGATTCATATGAACTGATACTGAGTGAGATGAGCAGAATCAGGAGAACATTATACATAGTATCAACATCATTATGTGTTGATCACCTGTGATAGACTTGATTCTTCCCATCAGTACAATGGTCCAAGATAAATCCAAAGGAATCATGATGGAAAATGCTCTCCAAATCCAGAGAAAACAAAAACAGAAAAATAAACCTGTGAAATCTAGATGCAGATTGAACCATCCTATTTCTGTTGGTTTTGTTGTTGCTTTTTGAGATTTTTCCTTTTTGCTTTGATTCTTCTCTTATAACATTACTAATGCAGAAATATGTTTAACGTTTTTGTACATACATAATCTATATCAGATTTCTTGCTGTCTTGGGGAGGGGGTGTGGGAGGGGAGGGAAGGAAAAATTTGAGACTAGAAATTTTATAAAAAACAAATGTTGAAAACTATCACTACATGTAATTGGAAAATAATAAAATACTTTTATGGAAAAAAATAATCCATGTTTTACAATTGAGAAAATATGGACAGACTGGTAGGTAATACTATTGTATTGAGTCCAATAGAGGTTATGTGGTTTACCAAAGGTCATTAAGCTAGCAGGTGTCTGAGGCAGATTTGAACTCATTTCTTTCTAATTCTACCCTCAGCATTATATCTGTGTGATACTTTAAAGTGCTCCATAATGTGAGTAAATCATTAGTTTTGGGGGAACCAGAGGCCCGTTCCACTTGAAGGAGTCTTTCATGACCTCTTCAAGACCATCCCAGAGACAGTAAAGTTGGACTTTGGACTCTGAATAGAGTTAATAGAGATTAATTCCACACCTATGGGAGCAGCTAGGTTGCATAGTGGATAAAGCACTGGCCCGGGATTCAGGAGGATCTGAGTTCAAATATGGCCTCAGACACTTGACATTTACAAGTTGTGTGACCCTGGGCAGGTCACTTAATCCTCATTGCCCTGCAAAAAAAACCAAAACAAAACAAAATAAACAAACAAACAAACAAAAACACACCTACCTGACAGCCTTTCTCCACAGATAGTCTGTCCTCTGGTCCCTGACTTCAGCATGTACTGCTCATTTTAATATGGACCACCTTTAAGTCCAATAAAGCAATTGATTTGAATAATGCTAGTCAATTACCTTTGAGTAAGGTGTAAGTGCTACCTCTCCTCTGGAGAACAGGGGGTTTACACTCTCTAACAGGCTATCTTGGCCTGGGATGCTGGAGGAGGGAGCCATGTGGCCTTTATTCTCTCTTTCTCTCTCCTTTCTATCTAGGTATGTAGGGCTTCTGAATTCTGATTCTGAGCTATGTATTCTCTCTCTTTGTTAACATTTAATATGATTTAATAAATACTTAATGTATAAGACTGGTGCTATAGCCTCTAATTTATAAGTCGCAATATATTAGAAATCCAGCTAAGCTCCCTAAAACCTAGAACAGACAGGCACCCCCATATATTTTCAAGCAACACAATAAAAAGTAGCTATTATTTTAACTTACCATTAATAATTGTTTATTGCTATTGATATTTATACAACATTTTTTGTTGTACAGTTTTTTACTTGCATGGTTTCATTTGAGGCTCATAATAGCTCTCTGCTACCTACATACTTTCACAAATATGGGACTTTTCCTTTTGTCTTTTGTCCTTTCCTTTATCCTTGCCATAAGTCTAGAGTAGAATTAGAAAAAGCAGAGTTCAAACCTGGCCTCAGACATCTATTAGCTATATGACCTTGAGTAAGTCACTTAACCCTGTTTGCCTCAGCTCCTCATCTATAAAATGAGCTAAAGAACAAAATGGCAAACCATCATGGTATCTTTGCCAGGAATAGACCAGAGATGGCCATGAAGAGTAGGACATGACTAAGACAACTGAATAACAGCAAAATAGACCAAGAAGTATCCATGTGTATATGTATATGTATGTATATGTATATATAAATGTATATGTGTGTGTGTATGTATTGTTTTCTTAAGTTTTAGTTGATATGGAACTGGCACACACTTCTTTTTTTAATTTTTGGTTGGAAATTATCAGGAAAATAATAAAAATTTCTGCCATCTTGTTCATGATGTAACCTCACACTTTGTTAATTCATTGATATATGCCTACATTATCAGCAAGTTGATATTAAAGATATTTTTCTAAAATTTTGGTGGGAGATAAAGAGGAATAATTTATTTTCTTCTTTTCATTACAGATCTTAAAGGGACTTTTGAGTCCCCTAGATAAAACTATTTATTTTATATATAAGGATACTGAGGTGTTGTTAAGGTTACCAAAGAGGTGGTTCTAAGACAGCATTTGAACCCAGGTGTTTTAATACAGAGACAATGTTCTTTTATAGAAATATTACTCAGGCAATCTTTAAAGAATTGAACTAGAGAATTTTAACTATCATTGCAATGTGTGATATAGTGGGGGAAAGGATTGATCAAGGAATTAGGAAAGTGATTGCAATACTTACTTTTTCACTTAGTAACCTTAAGCAAGCCAAATCATTTCACTTCCCTAGTCAATAATTTTCTTATCTGTAAAATGAATGAGTTGAATTTTTCTGGTTTATTTCAGTTCAATAGTGCTATCTACTTTATTTTTGCCATTCTTAAATGTCATTCTTTTCCTATTCATTATTTTTCCATCTTTGAACATATTTTTAAAAAGTATTCAGAATATGTGCATGATAGAAAAGCCAAATGCATATTTGAATAATCATATTATATAGCAATGATAATTAGACTTTGAGATTAATGTATATTTAGGGAATCAATCATTTTTTCATGTACTTGTTTTTGTTGGGATTGAAGTTAAGCTTCTCTTCTATTAAAAAAATGTTGATGTACTCTGGTTCTAAAAAGAAAATTTCCTCTTCTTGTTCAGGTTTGTTTTGAGATTATTTGAATACTGGGGATCAGATGGATTCAAGAAAGATTATTCTGCTCTATATTTCTTGTCTTTCTGTGTAATGCCAAGGTAAATTATTTTAAAGAACACCACCAATCATTGTCATACCAGTCTATCCCTTGGACCAAAGAATTCTACAGAAGCTTTGGTAGTAAACCCATATTTGGACTTTTCATTTATTTGATTAGAAAAGAAATGTGAATTTCTTCATATCTTTGGTTTATATTGTTTAAAATGCCTCCTTATCCCTCTATTTTGAGAAACAAGTCAAGAAGAAATGTATTTTCCAGTACTCTCACAGTATTGATTTTCTGCTTTAAAAATGGTTTGTCTAAATAATATTTTCCATATGGGTAAATGTGTATGAAAGCATGCATATACATATATTCTAAGTTATTGGAAAAATGTTTAAATGAGAGTTTGTCATTGGCTTGGGTGAGAGAAGGAAGACATATTCAGTGCTAATGCTTTACTTGCAGTTGAGAAATATATTGTTTTTTCTAGCCTCATCTGTATTACTTTCCTACTTGTCTTATCTTTGAAAGGATTCATGGAGAAATGAACATTAAGCCAAATTTATCTGACTATGATTTTCTTTCTTCCTTAACTAAAAGTGCAAAATCCACAAACTTGGCATTTGAAAGGAAAAAGCAATTATAAGTAAAAAGGGCACCTTTGAACCACTTTATAAATAGTTTCCTTATTGTTTACTCTTCTCCTACTCCCTATCATTCTATCAAATCTAACTTAAAATGAAAATTAGTCTTTTGCTCTAAGCAGTACTCTTCAGTAACAAGAAGGCTTACTGAAAAGGAGAGTAAGTCAGAAGATGTTCAAGATTTTAATGAACATTGACACTTTCTGTTGTGGAACTGAGTAAATATTTTAGCGGTTAGGAACAAGAATCTTATTAGATATCAAAAAACAGAGGCCCTTTACATATATAATATATATGATATATTATAAAAATATATTATAATATATGTATAATTAATAATATATTATAATATATATATATAATATTATATTCAACATAACTAAACTTCTTATATTTCCCACAATATCTTTCTCCCTTACCAAATTCCTGATTACTGTTGAGGATAACATCATCCTTCCAGTCACCCAGGATCAAAGTGGTTTTTTTTGTGATCCTCAACCTTTCACTTTTACTTTACTTACCTATATACAACATTTGTTAGTTACTCAGTATGATAATATTTTCAACAACTCTCCTATATGCCTCCTCTCCTCTGATATAGCCACCAGCCTCATCATATCATATCTAGAATATAACAAGTGTATTCTAGTTGATTGCTATGTCTTGAGTCCACAGTCACTTCATTCTGATGGGTGCAGGGGGGTTAAAGTGATCAAATTGATCATGAGGCATCCCAAAGTATTACAACATTACCTGACTCAGTTTCCCAAGTTTTATTGAAAGACTGCTGACCACAGGGAGAGCAACATGGAGATAGGTGTCTTGAATAGGGGGAGGAAAATGGTTATATTTATAATAAAAAAGTAGGTTATTTCTTCATCTTAATTTCCTCCTTTTGGGAGGTTCATGGGAGGTCTTATCCTAATTTGGACATCCTGGCATCTTAAGGCATTTCCTGAGGTGGGTAGTTTTTTCTCTGGAGGTGTGTTTTGGGCATTTACATGCCATAAGGTGAACCTAAGAACACATTTGGCCTTTTCTGTGCATGTTCCTAAAGACATGCTTAAACTTGTCAGATCCAAAAGGTCCCTGTGTTTATGATATCTCTTTACTTAAGATCTGGCTTCTAGGTTTCTTGTCATCTAGGAATATTAATGACTATTAGTGGTTAATGTTCCCTAGTTACTGTCTCTAATTATGGTATTGGTTGATAGGGAATTGAACCTTCTTGGTTACAGTAAGAACACAAACCTTAGTTTCTCTGTTAACCCTTTTAGGTACTATTGATAAGTTATCTGTTAAGCCCTGTTAGGTACTAATGATAGGTTATCTGTTAACCCCTTTTAGGTACTATCGATAAGTTGTGTGATAACTCTTTTTTAGCTTCCTCCATCAAGTCTAGCCTCGAGGCTAGACCTACATGCCTCCCACCATGCAGAAACAAATACAGACAGTTACATTCATATATACACATATTTAGCAAATCCCAGTGTCTTTCTATTACCTCCAAAATAAAATATAATGTATCTATGTATCCATGCATCTATGTGTATATGTATATGCTCATACATACACACATGCATACCAATATACTCATATATAATACCTATGTGTTATTCTATTTATATGTGTTTATAAAATTATTTGCTTGGTTTTAAAAGTCTTTTACAACCTGTCCTCTTCCTACTTCCCTTTCTTCTCATACTTTACTCTCCTCCATGTACTCTAATATCTAACACTATATTTCCTGACTGCATTTTTACTGGCTGCTCCATGTCTGGAATAGTTACCCTCTTCGTCCTGGTTTCTTTCAAATCACAAGTCAAATGACATATCCTGTAAGAACTTTTTCTTATATCTCTTCAATGCTTTCTTCTTGATATCACCTGCCATTTACCTTGTATATTTTTTTGTTTGATTGTTGTCTCCTCCATTAAAATGTGAGTTCCTTGAGAGTGTGGGCTGTTTTTGCCTTTCTTTGTATTCTCAGTTTTTGGTATAGTATTCAAGCATAATAAGCACTTAATAAATGTTTGTTGACTTGACTTTACTCTTAAAATTCCTCAAAGTTGTTGATGAGGAAAGCAGACTTTAACACAGATTTTTTTTTAAACTTCTCCACTAGTCACCATCATATTCTTCACCTGGTCATGAGGAAATACAAAGGATGTGAGTAGAATTTTAATGTTGAAAGCAATGACATAGACCTAAAGAGATACTCATGGGTATTTATCATCTTGAATAGTTTTCTCCCATCATACTTTTTTATCTAGGTCAGAATAGACAATAAAAATAGGATCCAATTAAGGTGACAGAGAATTAGTATTCATTACAATATTCTGAAAAGCAAGAGAATCAATAAACATTGGTGACTATTGACAACAATAACTGTTGAGGAATGTAAAAGTTTTAACATCCTCTCTTGTTATGATGTTAAAAGAAAAAATATATATGAATTAATTTACAAAATCAGTCATTGCCAAGTCAGATAATTCACTCAATCCAACCGATTTTTCTAATAGATAAAAGTATTGAACTCATTTTTGATGAGTTCATTGACTTTTTTCATTGTCTATCTAAAAGATAATGAGGTAGTTGTTTCATTTATATATACACATCACCATGTCATGGATATGTTTTATGTACCAGGGATACAAAGAAAAAGACAAGCATTAGTCACTGCACTCAAGGTACCTATATATTAAAAGATTTATAATGTACTATTTCACTGACCTTTAGGTTTATCTGAAAATAAATATGTGTGAAGTATTTTTTATTTTCCTTTTCTCTACATAAAATAATTATTAATATTTTGATTTAACTATTGTTTTAAAATTCTGGCAATGGGCATTAATGAATAATCACCTGAATATTTTCATTCCTCTATTAATTATACAAACACAATGGTGAGCAATGATGGCACGGCCTGGGCTTGAGTTGTAATAACATGGTGTTCTATAACTAATTCTGATATGAAACACTCTCTTCTTTAGTAGCAGGTCTTGAATTCGTGCCATTTGGCATGCTTTGACACCTCATGGGAGATAAATGGATTTCATAGGCTCCTACTGAACTACAGCCTATCATTCTGGACATCTATAGTGCCAGAAAACCATAGGTCTTTCTTGTTTTTACATTTCAGGGAACCTTTTTGGCAGCAAATCATCAACTGAAATTATCCTGTGTAAAAAGGCACTTGGCACCAGGCATGCTTTAGAATTAGTAACCCTATCTATATTTTTTCACATGTCTTAATAAAACTGGCATGACACTTTGTTTGTGTGTAAGGGGGAGAAAAAAATCACTGTTTTCTCCTGAATAATACTATATGAAAAAAGAGAAGAAAAGTGCCTATCAAGAATGTTGTTGAGTGGTATATTCATTAACTTCTGATTTTGAAATATCCTGGCTAAATCCTGGCTGAAATAGCTCAGAAACTAGGGCAGTCAGTGTGATCTCTCTTTCTTTCTTTTCCCCTTTCAAATAATAGGGTGGAATTGTCAGTATTCATTTCTTTTCTCAATTATTATATGGTTTGAGATGAGCAGACTCTTTTTTTCCTTGTGCTTTATTGTCAAAGTCTAGCACGTTATTCATTTATAAAGGTTTTATTCAACATTTTAAAGAAAACATTTCAATGAATGCATTATATTTTACCACTGTCTGACTTTGGCATCATCTTCATTTAATTTGCATGTGCATATTGCTACATATATGTATGTGTGTGTATATATATGTATGTATATATGTATTAATAAATATATATATATAATATATAATAAAATATATACACTATATATGTAGGTATATATGTTTATACACATATACACATATGCATTTATATTCATGGACACATGTGATATACACAAAAAAATCTAGGCTAAATACTATGATTAGAATTAGGGCAAATTAGTGTGTTACCTTAGTGAATATAGTACATATATATTTCATCTATGCTACCACCTCTGTATATGGGCTATATCAGTTTAGTCTGTGACTTTGCATGATGCAAAATGGAGTTTTAAAAGAAGTTAAGGGGCACTTCTTAACTTAAAAAAAAATCTGTTCTACTTTGACATATTCTATGATACATTTTTAAATAGGTGATCTCATCTTTGTGGCAATTGCTTTCATTAGAGCAAATCTATAATTTCTCATTCTGGGTAGTTTTTGCCTCATAGTTAAGAAGTATTTTATGATATTATGGGTACAAATGAAACATCAAAATTATGTTTAACATGTTGAAAACTGAAATGATTTTCTCTCCGCATGAATGCTCCCTTCTTTCAGACTTCTATATTCTTCCTAAGAGACTACCATTTTTTAATTAATCAGGTTTGTAATCTTGGCATTATCTTTGACTCCACAATTCTTCATCATTCTACTTATATAGTCATTTGCCAAATCTTGCTGTTTCTACCTTCATATTTCACATTTTACCCCTTCTCTTGATTCACCCAAATACCATATTAAGTCAGATACTCACCATCTCTCACTTAGATTGTAACAAGAGATTATGATTGGAGTTCCCCCCATCTTGTCTATCCTACATTTTGATGACTATGTAATTTTCTTTATGTGCCAATCTGAGCTGATGCTTTCCTTTTCAATTAACTCCAGTGACTTCCTATATAAACTCTTCTCTTAATTTTTAAAGTTCTTTATAAGATGCCACAAGGAAATTAAATCGTCCCACCCTGCCCCCAAAACATACACACATACACACACACACACACACACACACACACACACATCCAGGCCTGCTCTCAGTTCTTCTCTCATGATATTCAATTCCCCATATCCATTCCTTTGCATTTCTGAAGCCTGAAAATCACTCCTATTCTCTGCATCATAGAGTCACTCTCTTTTAGGTGAAAATTGAGCACTATGTTCTGCATAAAGCCTTTCCTATTTGTAAGTAGTTATATATTAACTTTTATTTTATGTTGCATATATGTCTGGCACATAGTATTTTTTAATAAATGGTTATTGATTGTTTACTTGCTTGTATCTATATTAGTGTCTCCTTATTAGGATGAAAGCTCATTAAAAGGGACATTGGATTTAAAGGAAGGAAGACTAGGATGAACTTATCTTTGTGAACCTTTTTGACTAGAAGAAACTCTCAACAGAAATACTCAAGCTTAAAAAAACAATTTCAGGGCTAGAAAAGTTTTGAGTACTATATAGATAATGGCACATCAAAGTTACCACTGGAACATCCAGATTGTCATTAAATTAATCTGTGAAGGCTCAACATGTACTACTAATAAAAAACTATGTTCCAGGCACTATGTTAAATTGAGGTTGCAAAGAAAGCAGGAAAATGGCTGGCCCTAAAGGGGCATATAGTCTGATGGGGAAGACTACATATTAAAAATAATAATAAGTTCCTCAATTGAGAAATGCTCAAAGAATATTAATAGGCAGTTTTCAGATGAAATCAAAGTTATCTATTTCCATATGAAAAAATGCTCTAAATCACTATTGATTAGAGAAATGCAAATTTAAGCAACTCTGAGGTACTACCTCACACTTGTCAGATTGGCTAGTATGACAAAAAGGGAAAATAAATAAATGTTAAAGAAGCTGTAGAAAAATTGGAACATTAATGTATTATTTGTGTAGATGTGAATTGATCCAGCCATTAAGGAGAGGAGTTTGAAACTATGTCCAAGGGGTTATAAAATTGTGAATGTCCTTTGACTCAGTAATAGCACTACCAGTTCTGTATCCCAAAGAGGTCATAGGAAAGGGAAAAGGAACCACATGTACAAAAATATTTATAGCAGCTCTCTTTGTAGTGCAAAGAATTGGAAATTGATGAAATAGCCATCAATTGGGAAATGGCTAAACAAGTTGTGGCAAACAAATGTAATGGAATACTATTGTGCTGTAAGCATAGACCCAGCCCCAGTGAACCAGGAACAGGGATCCAGAGCCTCTGAATCAGAAGCTACAGCAATTGCTTCTAGAACTCAGTTGAACTGGCCAAATGGAAAAGGAGGTACAAAAGCTCTCTGAAGAAAATAATTCCTTAAAAATTAGGATTGGCCAAATGGAAGCTAATGACTTTATGAGAATTCAAGAAACAATAAAGCAAAACCAAAAGAATGAAAAAAAATCAAAGGAAATGTGAAATATCTCCTTGGAAAAACAGCTGACTTAGAAAACAGATATAGGAGAGATATTTGAAAATTATTGGACTACCTGAAAGCCATGATCAAAAAAAAGAGCCTAGATGTCATCTTCCAAGAAGTTGTTAGCAAAAATTGCCCTGATATTACAGAACCAGAAGGTAAAATATCAACCAATCACCTCCTGAGATACCAAAATGAAAACTTCCAGGAATATTATAGCCAAATTTAAGAGCTCTGAGATCAAGGAGAAAATATTGTTAGCAGCCAGAAAGTAACAATTCAAGTATTGTGGAGTCACAGTCAAGATAACACAAAATCTTAGCAGCTTCTACATTAAAGGACCAGAGAGCTTGGGATATGATATTCCAGAGGGGAGAGGAATTAGAATTAAAACCAAGAATCATCTACCCAGCAAAACTTGTATAATCCTTCAGGGGAAGAAATGGGAATTCAGTGAAAGAGAGGACTTTCAGGCATTCTTGATGAAAAGACCTGAGCTGAATAGAAAAGTTGACCTTCAAATACAAGACCCTAGAGAAGCAAAAAAAGGTAAAGAGGAAAAAAAGTCATAAGGGATATTAAAAGGTTAAACTTTTCATTCCTACATGGGAAGATGATACTTGTAACTCATAAGAACTTTCTCATTATTAGGGAAGCAGGATGGAGTGTATTTAGATAGAGGTCACACTTATGAGTTGAAGATGAAGGGATGATATTTAAAAAAATAAAATTAAGGGGCAAGAGAGGAATTCACTAGAAGAAAGGAAAAGGGAGAAGTAGAATGGGGCAAAGTATCTCACATAAAGTAAACAAGAAAAAGCTTATACAGTGGAGGGGAAGATGGGGGGAGGTGCTGGTGAGTGAATGAACCTTACTCTCATATGAATTTGTTTGAAGAGGGAATAATGTACATACTCAATTGGGTATATTAATATATATTACCCTGTAGGAAAGTAGGAGGGGAAGAGGATGGAGGGGTGATGGAAGGGAAATCAGATTGGGGGAGGGGCAAAACACTTTTGAGAAGGGACAGGGTGCATGAGATAGAAAATAGAGTAAATGTTATGGGGAGGGAATAGGATGAAGGGAAATACAATTAGCAATAGTAACTGTTAAAAAAAAATTGAAGCATGTTTGTCTGACTGGCCTCATTTCTCAAACACATAGAGAACTGAGTCAAGTTTGTTAAAATAAGAGCCATTCCCCAATTGATATATGATCAAAAGATATGAAGTTTTCAAATGAAATAATCAAGGCTACCTATGGCCATATAAAAAAAAATAATTCTAACTCACTGTTGAATGGAGAGATGCAGGTCAGAATTATTCTGGGGTACTACCTCATAAGTATTGGATAAGATAATAGGACAGCAGAGGAAAATGAAACATATTGTTTGGGAAATGGGTAAAATGAGATATCAGTCCACTCTTGGTGAAGTTGTGAACTGACTCAAACATTCTGTAGAGCAATTTGGAACTATGGCCAAAGGGCTATAAGACCATGCATACTCTTTGACCTAGTAATACCACTACTGGGTCAGTATACAAAAAGAGATAAAAAACAAAAAGTTGAGTTCAAAATTGAGGAGACGCCCATCAATTGAGGAAAGGTTGAACAAATTTTTGGATGAGATTATGATGGAATACTACTGTGCTATAAGAAATGATGAACAGGATGCTCTCAGAAAAAGCTGGAAAGATTTAAATGAGCTGATGCAAAGTGAAATGTACTTTATACAAAGTAATAGCAACATTGCAAGATGATCAGCTGTGAATGATTTAGCTATTTTCAGCAATACAATGATCTAAGACAACTCTGAAGGACTGTGAACAATGCAATCCATCTCCAGAGGAAAAAAAAAACTGATGGCATCTGAAGACAGATTGAAGCATAATTTTTTTTTTTGGTTCCTTTATCTTAAGTTTTTTTGTTTGTTTTCTTTCACAACCTGACTAATGTGGAAATGTTTTGTGTGATTACACATGTATAACTTATATTGAATTACTTGAGTTCTTAAGGGGTGGATGGGAAGGGAGGAAGAGAATTTGAAACACAAAATTTTAAAAATCAATGTTACTAATTGTTTTTATATGTAATTTCAGAAAAAAATAAAATTCTAAATAAATGGAAAAAAGAAATGAGTTTTACATTCATTATCTCATTGAGTTGACTCACAATAATCTTGTTAAGTTGGTGCTATTTTTGTCATCCCTCTTTTACAGGTGAAGAAACAGAAGATAGGTTAAATAAATTACCCATAGAAATAGTGGAAATAAACTGTCTCCCACAAAAAGTCATTTATAAACAATATTGAATTTCCAAAGGAAGTTGTCCTAGTGGCACTGTTTCATTGAGTGGGGAGATGTCTACTACAAGACTTCCCATGATCCTTGATTATGCAATTTCACTCAAGACAAGAGTCTCTATTCTTATTCTCAGAAGGACATATGAGGGTAAACGAAGATAAAACCATGAACCCTGGTGCCTAGGTGTAGTATAAAAAGTGAGAAAATATAACTGAATCAGGCTCAGGAAAAGTGACATTAGCAAATTGCCTGTGTTTGAACTATGATGTATTACCACTAATATTTCAAAAATAGTGTCTAGTTAAGGATTAAAGGAATAGGAACAGAAGAGCATGATGACCTTAAGAATGTAGTCATGTGAACTGAGTATATGTATCTTTATATTTATTTACCCCATAGATGTTTGTCTTCTCTGACTACATTCACTGATTATTTATAATAGGATAGGTTGAGGAACCCTGATCAGTGAAGATGTTTGGTAGGCAGCTGGATTTGTGGGTAATAATATTCTATGTTTTAATGGATTTCTATGCTATGTGTATTAAATTATGGCAAAAGAAAAATATAAGTGAAAAAATAATTTAAGGAGAGAATTGGAAAATAGATAGGCATATGACATATAACTTATAAATGTTTCCATTTTTCTTTCAATAATAGTAGCTATATTTTGATAATATATATTTTATGTTTTGTGTTTTGTTGTTCGTTGTTGTTTTGTTTTGTTTTTAATAAATTTTGAGGATGGGAAAAGATTGGTTTAGTTCCTTATTATTTTTTCACTTTCAGATGTTTTACTTCTTCCTTTTATTCTAAAATTAAAAATAAGCACTTAAACAAGCAAATTAAAGAATAAGGCATTTATTGAATTCATTTTCTGTGCTTAACTCTGTGTTGGGCCTGGCAAGAAGAAGCAAGTAGCATAGTAGCCATTTTTCTTATTGTTTAATATTTTTTCACTTAAGTTGCAAAGATGAAGAATAAACATGAAATTATTTTTATAAGTAGGGGCAGCTAGGTGGCATAGTGGATAGAGCACCGGCCCTGGAGTCAGGAGTACCTGAGTTCAAATCCGGCCTCAGACACTTAACACTTACTAGCTGTGTGACCCTGGGCAAGTCACTTGACCCCAATTGCCTCACTAAAAAAAAAAAAAATAAGTATACATACACACATTTGTCTTTGTTTTATCCTGAGTGCCTAGAATATAGTAAGTGCTTAATAAATGCTAATTGGCTGAGTTGACTGATTTAACTTTCATACTTCAAATCATTGTCAAAATGATATGTGCCTAAATCATCAGAGAAATATAGATAGGTAGTGTGAGGAAAGGAAACGGTCTCCTCTCAATAAGCATATAACAGTCACCATTCAAATTACACCCCTCCAGACCTGTTTGAGGACAAAGGTCTCAGTACCTCTCCTTCCCTTCCAGAAAACAAGATCACATGGTTCAAGGAGCCCTGAGCTATTCTCAATAAGGTCCTCTTTTGGGCTGTGTCCATATAAGGGAAGATTGAAGAAATGTCCCTATGTCACCTCCCATTGGCTATGAAGGCAAAGAAAAATTATGGAAATTATGGTTAAGAATACTGTGTTCTGCTTAGCTAGTTTTTGCAAGTAGATTGTAACCCTTGAGTAATGGACCAGTGATGAAAAAGGAGAAGATACATTTGCATTAGGGACTAGGGGTTAAAACAGGGCCTGTGAGCCCCCATTATTTGCACACACTAGCTGCACACTGGGGAGCCCATTTTCTCGGGAATGAGAATAAATGAGCTTTTGACATACTGCCAAATTTGAATTCCAGAGAATTATTGAACAGGAGTCATTTCCCTCTCAGATAGACATGTCAATAATCTGTAGTATAATTTCAGTAAAGAAAATCTTGGTAGTACCTTTACATTACATAATGATTACAATGCTCAGGATTTGGTATTCAATAAAGAATTATGACAATAATGCAACAATCTGAATTCAATTCAGTCTAATACACATTTGTTAAATGTCTATTATGTGGAACATGCTATATCATGGTGTTATGGGCCCAGACCACCCCAGAAGTTCTCTGGGGTTTCTCCTTGAGAAACTAATCCAAAGGACAGAAACACCTAGAGAGATAAGTGGAACCAGATCTGACTGAACTAGCTCTGGGACCTCCACCCTTAATTCTAGTCTCCCTCATCCCTGGGGAGATAAATTTGGGTGTTGCTGCTGCCTTTGAGTAGAGATGGCTTGAGAGATCCCCAGCCACCCCTCAGTGAATTCCCCCAGCTACCACCAGTGGGGGATGGTCCTCCCTCACTAAGGGAACTTTCCACAGTCAGATGGTCACCCCCATCAGTCCTTTATAAAAGTATCTGCCTGTCTCCTGTTTGATGAGATTGGTATCTCAGAGCCACACTCTGTGCCATGCCTTTTTCCCCATGAGAAGTCTAAGGATTTCTCTTATGGTTTCCCTTCCCTTCCCTAGGCCCTAAATAAACTACTATCTTATTCTAATTGCTGTTGTGTGCAAGAGGGTATAATTCCTTTTTTTTTTTTTTTTGGTGAGGCAATTAGGGTTAAGTGACTTGCCCAGGGTCACACAGCTAGTAATTGTTAAGTGTCTGAGGCCAGATTTGAACTAAGGTTCTACCTAATCCAAGGCTGGTGCTCTATCCACTGTGCCACCTAGCTGCCCCGGGTGTAATTCTTTAAAGAGGAATTACTAAGAGACCCAAACCCTTACCCCATCCATATCTCCTACCCCATTTTCCCCATAACAGTGGTTTGCAGAAACAAAGAAACATGACTGCCCTTTAGGAACTTACAGACTTTGGTAAGCTCATATAAATAAATAAATACAAGTTAATGGGGGGGGGGTAGGGCTGCTACTAGTTGCTGGGATATCAGGAAAGGCATGAAGTAAAAGTTAGCCTTTTAGGTAAGCTTTTAAAGAAACTAAGTACACTGAGAATGATAGCTTAACCCTTCCATTATGAAGGTTGGGTTACTTTTTCCCTGTAAGGTTATAAAGTTTTCCTTGGGACTTGATTGTCCTGAAAGTCTAAGGTTTAAGCAACATTTTTATCATGAAGCTTCCTGCTAGACTCTAGACCATTGACTTGGCTTCCTAGTTACCTGAGGACATAAAAATGCCTGCCTACTGGGATCAAGAATCCTTCCAATTTGAAGAAAGTTCTAAAGATACACAAGTTACCACACCCTACATTATTGTCTAGCTGAATTTCTAAAGGGAGGGGAGGGGTAGTGAAAGTAGGGTCTTCTTGTGAAGATCTTTTCTATGCTTTTGGCTAAGTAAACTTATTTTTTTTTAACGGATGAATGAAATAGAAGTGAGTAGTTTCATTTCAACATGGAAAATAGGGAATACTGTTGCAAGGTCAAAGGAATCACATGTCCCATATGAAGAGAACTGTTTTCCCCTATTTTGGTGACTAAGATGAGATTTAAAACAAACATAACCTGTCCTATACTGCCAGAAAGGCTCTCTTCTTGTCAGGGCAAGGTTTGTATCTGCTAATCATTATGTACCTGACTACCCAAGATCAGGTGAACACAAAGTCACAAATGTTGTGAATAAATGGCACCCAAGGAAGGGGAAAGTCTCGCTGGTACAGGGATATTTTGAATCCAGTCTCCTAGAAGACTAATGCAATAAAAATGGAATGCCTTTCTACATAATTCTAGGTGAAGCCATTCAGCCCTTTGTAGACGCAGTGAACTGGGTCTTGAGGTACTTTCCTCTTTAAGAGCTCTATACATTCTGAAAAGATGATTCAGTTCTCTCAGTTGGCAGGCTTCCTTTTCTATAATTCCTTCTAAGAAAGGGCTCAGTGGACAAAGAGGTGTTGTTAGGTGTCTTTCTATCAACAGAAGATAGGTAACACTGTAGCTATATAATTATGGTGAATTAAAATTTATTTTGAAGAAAGAGGATGCCTCAACTGAGTTGATGGTAATCCTTAGAGGAAGGTGAAGAACTGATATACATACATACACACATGCAAACATACACTCACATATATTTATATTAAAATGTGTGTATGTGTATATGTATGTATGTTCTTCACCTTCCTCTAAGAATTACACAGAGACACACACATAAATGTGTCTGTGTGTATATATGTATGTGTGAATGTGTGTGTGTGTGTGTGTGTGTGTGTGTTGTGGGAATGCATTGGGATCCAAGAAACCTGAAGATCCCAACCCTCAAAACTTTGGGAAAAGCAGCTTTCTCTCCCAGCTCAGGTATGAGGTGTGACAAGACATGATGGCAGTACGCTGATAAGCAGTAATAAGGTCAGCAAGAGGATATGGATGGATGCTATATATCCTACTGATACCCTATTATTATATACCCCCTCTTAGTTATCTCGCCCTTGCAATTCCCTTCCCTTTCTTTGTTTTGTAAAGACACAAAAGACCAGGTCCTCTCTTACTCCAGTGGGATAGTTCATAGTGATATGTCCCCCGGCCATATATCCCTCTATCCTAATAAATCTCTTTATATTTTACAATATTTGTGATGTGCCCCCAATTCTTTGGGCGAGCTACCCCCCCCAATCCAAATTGCAAGTCCCCCAAACACAAACACACATATACATATACATACACATGTGGATACACATATGCATAATACACTTATACACACATACACATACACATACACATATACATATACATGTGTATGTAAGAAAATCATCTGTGGAAGAGTGACTGCTCCTTCATTGGATATCTATAGAGGAAAAAAATTTGGTATCATGCTTTAATGTGGCTCACAAAGATACAAAGATTTTCATGAGGGAGCTAGGGAATACTATATGTGGCAATATGGAGAAAGTCTCTGTATCACCTGAGATTCTGGGACATTTTGAATGCACAAGGCACATGATCACTGAGTCCCTTTACTACAGAATGAACTTAACATTTTATAAAGTCATAACAGTACCGTGGTGTCATCATCTCTACTGTGGCCTTGATATTCCTGGTGCTGCTCCTGGTTATTCTTGCCACTTTATGTCCAGATGCTTACTGTCAAATGAAAAGATTTGTTATTACTCACAATATGGAACAAATTATTAAGACCTGTGATTTGTCTTTTAGAAGGTGAAACAAAAAGAAGTTAGGTGTTGTTCTTCACTTTTTGTCCTATTCCTTTTTTCAGATCCATTTTTTTGCAGTTTCTTTTTTGTAACTTTAAAAAATTTTTAAATAATTTTTTCTCTCATCAGTACTACCTACGTCAGGTTCCTCAAATATTCAAGGTTAGGATTTTCCAGTAACAGTCTTAGTCATTTAAGTAATAGATCTTTGAGAATAGTATTGTCAAACAAATAGAAGCAGTGGTCACTAATCTATACTTAAGAATGACTGTAGGCTGCATAGTAACCTAGTTTTAAAATTTAATATATACATGTATGTGTATATGTTTATATACACATGTTTATTGTACTTTTATTTATTTTGCCAAGTGTTTCCTAATTGCATGTTAATCAGGTTCAGGCCACACTGGAGAATTTTGTAGTTACCTCTGTTCTTGATGAAGGTAATGTCCTAAGGCCTTCCCATATGTACGTTGGAAGATATATTTCCCCCTGAAAGGCTACACAATTCTCTTAGATACATGAATGACGTGGGGTACTTGCTTAACTATCATCTTAGGGGACAAAAAAATTCTACCAATGAGGAATTGGGGACATGAAAGTCTATACATTATGCGCTGCTTCCCCAGACACATTTTTATATTGAAATAAAGGAGACTGTCTAGCAAAACTTGGTGCTGGGATATTTTGTTGTTGTTGTTGTTGTTGAGTCTCCTTTCTATGCTATTTACCACAAATGCTTCATTTCATTAAAACATTGAACCTGACCTAAAATGGTATTGGTTTCAGGTATAATCAACCCTAAAATTGGGGATTCTAAGGTTTGAAGGTGATAACAGAGGGCATTACAAGCAAGAAGAACAGTGTCAGAAAAGACAGAGATGAGGAGTCAAATGTCATGAGAAAGGAGTAATGAAAAGAGAAATTTGGCAGAATAAATGAGTGCATAAAAATAAGTGATGGATAATAAAGTTGAAATGATAGGTTGGAATCATACCATGGAGTTCTTTCAGTGACCAACAGATTAGTTTGAATTTTATGGTAGTAACAATAAAGCCATTGGATTTTTTTGAGTAGGGCAGTGGCATGGTCAGGTCTATGCATTAAAAATATCACTTTAACAGCTTATAGAGGATTGATTGGGGATGGCCAAGGTTTGAAGCAGAGAAACCAACTAAAAAGCCATTAAAATTGTCCAAGTACATGAATTAGGGTCATGCCTGCATGAGTAGAGATAAAGAATCTATAGGGGTGTGGCAAGTAAAACTATATGTGGTCACCCTATTTCTGTCCCAAGTGTAGGGAAAATTAGCTGGGGTTTATCACATATATGTTAATTAGAAATTAGAGGCTACTGCACCAGTTTGGGGGTATTAAGCATTTATTAAAATATATTAAATATTAATAAAGAGAGTGCACATGGTTCTGAAAGGACATCCTAGCTAGGAAATAGGAGAGAAGAGAGAAAATGGGGAACCCTAGAGGGCTGTGTCTGCTCTCACCCAGTTCCTGCACACCAAAGAAAGCAAGTATCTGTGCAAGCTTGCTGTGGGAAGGAGCAGAGCCTGCCCATACACATTGTTCAAAGCTAATTGGCTAGCATCTCTAAAATCTATTGGTTCACTGGATTTGAAGGTAGTTCAGCACAGTCATGCTGAGGTCAGAGCCAGGGAACAGATCCTCTGGCAGGAACAAGGCTTTCAGGTAGGTGTGGTTTTGAATGAAGTAACTTCCTGACTCTGGGCTGACCTTAAGAAAGGTCAGGCCTGGCTCTCTTAGTGGGGGCCCCTGGCAAGTCCCCAAACCCCTATTATTAATAATTTTCTCACCAGAGTAATATCGTGAAAAGAGAAAAAAAATATTTGGACACAGAGTGAAAATGAATTATGAAGAGTTAACATTGAATTGGAATGATTGGAAGGATGGCTAGGACTTTTACAGAAATAGGTAAGCTTATAAAGTACAGAAAAGGGATATATTTGTGATAGTGTTAAAATAATGTGTTTTCTTTTAGACATTATAATTTGGGGTACCTGTAGGACAGCTAGTCAGAAATATCTCAAAGTCAATTGGTGATACTGAACCGGAACTCAGGAGTAACTATGCTAGTTATTGAAGGTCTTCAAAGAGATGATCATTAATCCCATGGCATTCTTCTGACCACACTCTTCCCCTTTGTAGTGACACATTGAAAATAATTACTATTGACATGAGTTTTGGATAAGTTTATCAATAGTATACCAGTAACGTATTGACCACATGTCTTCCTAACTTCTAATGGTCCCAAGCCACATGGTAGAGAAGGTAGAGAGAGAACTTCAGTATGCCAGTTAGCATGAGAAACACCCCCAAAAGACACTATAAGGCATTTTCCAAGGGTTCTTATCCTTTTTTTCTTAGGGATGGGTCACTATGCATTAGACAAATCTAATCAGTTGACATGGCTTGAAGGTGGCCTATATTATAATAAAGTCCAAAGATGACATCAGAAAAAGGAATGCAAGATCCTTATTCAAAACTGGTCAGGGAAAAATCATTTCATCTTGGTTTGGTTTAATCTCATCAGTCCTTGAGCTATCAAGACAAAAGAATTTATCTCCACCCAAAGCTCCTTTTGTGAACTTAGGGTATGGCTTAGTATTTGTCACAGATAAAATCTCTCAAGGAAAGCTTCTTTCAGTGGAAGGGGAGAACTAAGAAAAATATCTCATGGGCAGTTGGGTGGATAAAGCACTGGCCCTGAATTCAGGAGGACAAAAGTTCATATCCTACCTCAGATACTTGACACTTACTAGCTGTGTGACCTTGGACAACTTGCTTAACCCTCATTTCTACAACAAAAAATAAAACAAAACAAAACAGAAAGATATCTCTAAGTTATCCAGTATATCAATTATTAATAATTATTTTCATGGCAGCTAGGTGGCGCAGTAGATAAAACACTGGCCCTCTATTCACGAGTACCTGAGTTCAAATCCAGCCGCAGACGCTTGACACTTACTAGCTATGTGACCCTGGGAAAGTCACTTAACCCCCATTGCCCCACCAAAAAAAAAAAAAATTCTCACAGTTATAAAGTTCTTAAGTTCTAGACAACCTTCCCCGACTTAAATGACAATAGGATGGATACTGAAATAGAAAAGAATGGTGAGTAAAGTACTACTCATTGCAACAATATAAATAGAAGGAACAACAACAATAAAAAAGTTGAATGTCAGATAATTACGATAGCCAAGAAGTTTGTGCCTAGTGAAGAAATGATCAAATGCATAGTACCCTTTTATTTTGTATAGAGGTGACAGAGGTGGCAATTATGGTTGTAGAACATTGCATATTCTGTATGACTTGTGGCTTAGTATTGCTAAACTCCCCAACCACATTTCTTTTAATTGTTTGATATAAGAGATAAATATTGTGTAGAATTTGAAGGTATGTATTTGGAAATGAAAGTAATATAAAATATATCAGCATATAATACAATAAAATAAGAAGTAACTAGTAACTTTAGGAAGAGCAGTCTTATTTGAATAATGAGGTAGGAAGCCAGATTTCAAAATGTAGAGGAGTGACTGAGAAGAAAGGCAGCAGAGAGAAGGAATGCATGCACATTTTCCTAGAAGTAGAGCTTTGTAAAGGAGGAGGGATATAGGACAATAGTTTGAAGGGATAGTCTGGTAACATGACTGTTTTACAAGGGAGAAAGGAAGTCAGAAGGAAATGAATATTGGATACATAAGTTTGAATAACTGGAAGGGAATAAAGAGAAAAATTAGGTTACCAAGGCATTTAATTTCTTTGTTTAACTTCATTTTTATGCTTTTAAAATTGTTTCAGTTGAATTTCTTGGGAATATGAAGCCAGAGATATACCAATTTTCTGGAACACTCCAGAATCAAGAAATACTATAGATATTACTTGCAAAGGTCAAGTTATTTCTAAAGAAAATTATTTATACCCACATGGTTGCATTTCACCCGAATCATTTTAAAGAAAAACAGTATTTAGTAGGATTTTTTTCACTGAAACCACTATTCAAAGGGGAAAGAAGTTATTTTTAACAA
Organism: Dromiciops gliroides; assembly: GCF_019393635.1. NCBI lineage: Eukaryota > Metazoa > Chordata > Mammalia > Microbiotheria > Microbiotheriidae > Dromiciops > Dromiciops gliroides. The sequence continues at coordinate 138,197,391 of NC_057863.1, read as the reverse complement.
AGATTAAATCAAGCATAAGAACAAGATTTTTTTTCTTTTTTGTATTGACATCAGTTAAAGTTGTACAAAAGTATATTGCTAGTATTCCTAGTTGCTTAACTTGGTTCACTACCAACTTATGGGCAACACTGAAGTTTTACTATGATGAAACAAGATTACATTTGCTATAAATGATTTTTTTTGGTCTTTATGATGTCTCAAACAAAGAAACAAAGTTTTCAGATTCTTTTTTTTCCTTATGCAATGATGAGTTATACTTCATTTACTTCCTTTAATTCTGATTTCATTTAATATAATGATAATTTCTTGCCTGTTAGTAATGTATACCATTATTATTGTTAGCAATTCATTCTGCCACCATGCATTTATTTGGTTTGACATTCTATACACACACACACATATATATCTATATATGTATGTATGTCATACAATAGAAAATTATCTAGATAAACATTTCCAATTTAATGACCTGTACTTTAAAAGGGATAATTAAGCCTTTACTGAAACCACTCATTTTCCAGTTGGCTTCCCAATATTTTTTTTTTTTACTGTCTCAGGTTGAATGCCATTTAAGTGAACAATGTATTTTTTACTTATCTAGTCCCTAGACAATAACTGTATAAAACAAAACCATACCAAACACTTTAGTTTTACTAAAGTACTTGACAACCTAAAGATAGCACCAAAAGCAGAACAAAGAAGTTAAACTTTTCCCAGATTGTTTTAGATAAAATATGATAAAACATAAACTCTTTTGTAATAAATTCCCCCATAGGTACATTGAGTCATACTAATAATTAATATCAAATTGATTAATCTGTATGCAATTGAAGCCTAAACTTGTTTTATTAAGGCATTTCTCTTAATATACAAGCAAATCATAGTGAAATAGTGTTGTCATAGAAGTGAAAATTCCCTAGTTGATGATGAGGAGTTCACATTCAATAAAAACATAAAGCTGCATATAATTTTCTATTTTTTTGTAACCATGACTTTATTCAGACATTATATGGGGGAAGAGGGAGAATAAAGGCTCAAAGAGATGTATATATTAAAAAAATAAGAAATATTTACCAAAAATGTTTTAAATACAGGAGAAGAAAAAAACTAATAAATTTTAAGGCATATAAGGGATGTAGAATGATGGCACTTAAATATTCAAGTTGTTTGGATGTGATAGGGAAACAAAAATCATCTCTTGTCTTTCATTGATTACATTGAATTTATAAATTATATATATTTCTAAAATATGAATCATACAATCTGCTCTAATGTTAAAGATATACACATAGCCATTTTATTAGTAGTTACCCAGAACAATCTTATATAATTTGTTTAAAAATAATCTGAAGCTTAGAATAATTCTTTTCTTGCCCTTCCTAGGTATTTAATAACAGGCTTTTTTTGGGTGGGGTGGGGAAGCAATAAGGGTTAAGTAACTTGGCCAGGGTCAGACAGCTAGTAAGTGTCAAGTTTCTGAGGCCAATTGTCCTCTTGAATCCAGGGCTGGTGCTTTATCTGCTACACCACCTAGCTGCCCCATAAAATCCTTTTTAAATTGAACTAAGTGTTCTAAAGTATTATGTTGCTTCTAATAAATGTTACTTTATGATTTCACAAAAGGAGTAAATCATCAAAATAACCACTATTTTCCTTAGCTTTTTTTTTTTTTTGTGGATGTAAAGTACTATCTGCTAAAAGAAAAAAAGTTCCTTTTAAGAGCTATTTGATTTTAGATTCTATAATGTTGGTTACAGTGACCTTTGAAAATTTATTAACTTAAGTGTGTGTGTGTGTGTGTGTGTGTGTGTGTGTGTGTGTAAGGGGGGGATGGAAAGACAGAAATTGAAAGATATTGAGAAATGTCTCAGAATTCTTAATTTTCTTCGAAGCTTAGCTCACATGCCATCTCTATATGAGGCTATTTTGTTTATTTGTTTTTTTCCCTGACTCATCCAACTACTATTGCTTTCCACTCTGAAATTATCTTCTATTTGTATTTGTGTATATTTCATCTACTCTAATTTGTTTATTTATTTCCCCAAAGAATGTAAAGAATGTACTAATCAATAATAATTGAGTTTATGCATGTATGTGTGTGAGTGCATACAGATGACCCAATGTTGGATGGAATATCTTATGATTTGTGTGTGACTGAACTTACTTTAGAACCAAAATACCTCTTGTGAAATATAGCAAAATTAAATTTCACTGTTTTACACACACACACACACACACACACACACACTCCCTTTGACATCAGGATGGTATAACAGAAATAATACTGGATCTGTAGGCAGTTATATGAATTCAAATCCCACTTCTGTAATTTATTTCCTGTGTGACTTTTGGAAAGTATCTTATCTCTGTTTATCAAATTCCTTCACCTGAAAAATGAGGTGATTAGATTACTTCTGAAATTCTTCCAGCTCTAATTCTCTAATCTAATAATTCACTTCAATTCAAATAAACATACTTAGTACTTTCTTTGGGCAGAATATACCACAAGGTTCTGGTCCTATAAATTCCTTATAATTATCCTAAAATTGAGAGAAAATATGCTAAAATTAATTTTCCATATGGAGAAAGAGAATCTTAAGCTAAATGGTATTGTTGCTTTTTAGATGAAAGTTAAACTACTGAATTGGTATAGCTTGATAAATCTCTATTAGCAATTTGAGTCCCTGTTCCACTGAGGAGGTCAAAAGGGACAAGAGATATTATGGATTTGTTTTGGGACTTGAAACCTAAGTTGAATTTTCCTTCTCTCACAGGACTATGAATTCCCTAAAAACAGTCTCTCCGAAATCCAACAACATACTCAAAAATAAAACCAAAAATATCCCCAACCACAAACAAAATGTGGAAGCCTAGAAAGAGCACTGGTTTTGAGGAAAAGAAAAAAAAACAAACAAAACCAAACAAAAACCCAACACAACACTAGATTTAAAAGAAGCTTGGGAAGATCAAGCCTAGACTCCTTCACATATTTCATAGAACACCTCTGAAGGTTCTATAAATCATTAAGCAGTACATCTTTCTAAGTCTTCCCTCATGTTTGTTATTTTACACATCTCTCTGTTTCTCTGTGGTTATTATCAGAAAGTCTAATAGAGGAATGCAAACTTATTCCCGAGATAATGGGGGGTGGGGGGGGACAGGGATTGGAAACATATTTTGCCTTCTCCCAGAGAAATAAATGAAGAGAAGAAAGGAAGAAAATAGGGTGGGGGTGAAATATTATGGTGAGTGGAAGAATGCCCAGGAGGGAGCTGGCATAGAGAGTCTTCCTGGTATTGAATAACATTTCTGGGAGCTTACTTGCATCACTGATTTTATTGTGCAAATGATCATTCAATAACTACATATACACATTTATCCAGAGACTATTTTCATTTTTGCTGTCATTTGATTGTCTTTTAAACATAGTGTTTTTAGTCTTTTCCTACCTATTATGTGAAGTTTAAAATGGAAAAATTAAGTACAAAATGGCCATGCACTCTCTTGTCTCTGACTTTGCATAGGCTGCCCTACATGCCTTGTATGTTCTATCCACTTCTGCCTCTTAGAATTGCTGTGCCTCTTTCCATCCAAGCTAAGCTCCTGCCATCTTTTATATGACATCTTTCATTATCCCTCTAGCTAAGTATGCTTCCCCACCGTATTTGAATTCATTTATTTTATGCATGCACACTTTTATATGTAAATGTCTTATCTCTTAATTAATAGCTCCTTGAGGATGGAATTATTCATTTTTATCTTTGTTTCTTAGAACCTAGCACTATGACAAGCATATAGCAGCTGAAGAATAAGTTTGGATGGGATGGGTTTGAAGTGTTCATATTCATTTATTTTACTTAGAATTTCTTTTTCTTCTATGTATTATTTTCTTAAAACTTTCTTCTATTTGGGAGCAGGGATAGGTCAGAGGATGCTATGAAGGAAAAATTTTTCTTTCTCCTGGAAATTGTAATTCAACATTTATAGTAACCTTTCTAGTCTTCTCCATCAGCAAAGCTGCTAGACTGCTAGGGTTTGGAAACAAAAGATTTGATGGGGAGAGGAGGTAAGAGGGAGGTGTGCGTGTGTGTGTGTGTGTGTGTGTGTGTGTGTATGTGTGTGTGCAGGGTGTGAATGTGGGAGAGTGTGTGTAAACTTCAGATGAGTTGTATGTTACCTCCTCTCCTAGAATCTTTACAAAAATCACACATAAGGAAAGGCACCAAATAGGTTTCTGGAGGGCCCTGCTTCCTGTCCTTCTTATCTTTCTCTCAAATAATGACTCATTCAACACCACAATCAGAAAACTATCATTAATACTAAAATCTTTTTTTTTTTTAATTTGTGGGTCAAAGTTTTAAAGGGGCTGTCTATCACCATCTTTTTGTATTCAATGCCTAAAGTTGTAGGTTTAGTGCATTTTTTTGGACTTCCATCTTGTTCCAATGTTCCCTACTTGTGATACTGTTGTTTCCTAGGTTGCTGCTGTATATGGGGTCATGCAAAATCTGATGTTTAAGGGATATAGTTTTTGGGAAGTTAATCATTTTCTCAATAATGATAACATTTTATCGATAAAATACCCTACATGGTGGTTAGCTCAAAGTTTATAGGGCCGTGGAAGAGCAGGTTTGAATGAGGTGGCAATCAACTCTGATTGGTTAACAATTAATGAGAAGGGTACTGTTCATAGAGGAATGAGTTCACTCCAAGTAAGGTCTGGGACAGTGGCATCATGTCACTCTTGGACAGAGACTATTTATACTGTCAGACCACCCCCAGCATTGGGCAATCCAGACAAAGGATTCACCCAAACACAGTTGAGTGGAAAACAATGGACAGGAATTCACCTGAGATTCCTTGAAAGGTTGGGTGGGGTCTGACTACTATTGAAGAGAAAGTTCAACCTTCAGAGACTGAGATTTGAAGTGAAGACTTTAGATAAAAAGAGGAACTCTGCATCTCCCTAAATCATTGGTTATTAATAATCATTTTTTCTCATAGGCATATGGGATCCACTTGCTCTGTTTTGTCCTATTTTTTTTCTTTTCCTGCAGATTTCACCCACTTGATAATATTGAATATGTTCTTAATTACTGGCTCCTTTCCAGATGACTACAAATACAGCCTAATCGCCCTTATACTTATAAAATAGTCACTTGATTCTCCCATTCCTACTGGCCATTATTCTATGTCTCTTCTCTCCTGAGGTAAAGTCCTTGAGAAAGCCATTTATGCTTAAGGTTGACACTTCATAATTTTTTATTTCATTCTCAAGGCTCTTCAATAATCTATTTTCCAACTTTACATTCAACTTAAACTATTTCCAAACTCACCATTGATCTCTAGTTAATAAACAGTGACCTCTTCTCAAACATCATCTGACTTAACTTCTCTGAAACTTTTTTCATTGTCAAGCATTTTTTCTCCTGAATTTTCTTTCCTCTCTAGGTTTTTGTGGCACTATTCTCTCCAGATTCTTCTTCTACCTGTATTGTATTTTTAATTCAGTTTTCTTTGCTAGATCCCCATTCAAGTAGTATCCACTAACCATGGATGTTTTTCAAGGTCTTTCATGAGATTCCTTCACTTTTTCATGTATAGTATCTAACATCATCAGCTTTCATGAATTTAGTTATCATTATCAACTACTTCTTAGTAGACTCACACAGTAGTCATCTAATATTTAACTTTTCTAGAATAGGAATCATTATCATTCTTCCAAAAACTTCTCCTTTTCCAAAGATCCCTAATATTATCAAGGACACCACCATCTTCTTTGTCAAACAGGTTTAATACATCAGTGATATTGGAAAATGTCTTGCAGTAACTCCTCACATTCAATTTGTTGACAAGTCTATACAATAGCTTGTGTATATACACCCTACTCTATAGTTACATAGCCACCACCATGGCAAGGCTCTTATCACCTTATATCAGAACATTACAACTGATTTATCTACTTCACTTGTCTTTCCCAAACCTGTTCCATTTTCTGTGTAGCTGCCAAAGTAAATTTTCCAAAGCACATAATAAATAAATAAATGAATTATTGACTATTTCATGCCCTATTTTTAACATTTTAATGGACAGAGACATCAAATAATGTTACCTTTGTCATCATATTTTCCCAAGTATCTTCTAGGATTTTGTTATGCATATGGGAAGAACTGAAAGAACCCTAAACACGTCACTTTGTTTTACTCAATACCTTTTTTTTAAGCCAACAATCAATAAGCACAATAGGATCTTTTATTCTCTACATCTTTAGCCTAATTCTATGAGAATAATGCTGTAGCCAGCTGTGGATAATATGCATAAAAGCCTGCTCATTCCCTCCTAATGCCCTCTAATACCATCGTTGATGATCTCGCCTCATATGCAGATTATTCTTTACTTTCTTCTTTTAGAGAATATCAGCAACTGAGTTCAGATATGTTATCTTAACTGATTTTAGTGGCAAAAATAATTTCTTATAATATCTTTATAGCTATTTTGATTTTTATCTGTTATTTTGTTTTTCAGTTTCTCCCTTAAATGGCCTTGGGGTGACAATGCTTAATTGTCTCTCCAAACAAGCTTTCTCTAAGACTATTTTCATTTTCATTACTTTTAACTGGTTTATAAAGTGACAAATCATAATGATACACCATTCTTATCTGGAATATTTTACAAAGTAATTTGTATTCTAATCCAAGGATCAAGTGTTTGCTGGTGGAGGCATTTACTAGCCTCTTTTCTTCACTCCTCCTTTGAATTATATATTTATATCTGAAAGATATGTTTTTCTATGAGTTTCTTATAGTCAGTATCCTGTTCTTTTCTCCATCCATTTTTTTCAAGAAACAGTTACTTAATCAAGTTGATTTTGGAATTATTTAAATTCTGTGTGTTTGTTGTAAGATATAATGGGTTTGGGCAGCTAGGTGGCCCAATGGATAAAGCACCAACCCTGGATTTAGGAGGACCTGAACTTGAATCCAGCCTCAGAGACTTGACACTTACTAGCTGTGTGACCCTTGCAACTCACTTAACCCCCATTGACCCACAAAAAACAAAAAACAAAAACAAAAAACAACTTAAAACAAAAGGAAGAAATGAATGTGATACAAAATAAAATTAACTACCCATACAAAATTAATAATAAATAAATGGGCTAATGAATGGATGAACAGACAAAACAAATGAATTTACAACTCAATAAATAAATTAATATACAAACAAATACATAAATGAATGAATAGATGGGTGAATGGTAAATATATGTATATATATGTATATATATATATATATAATGAACAAATGAATGAATGAAATAAATAAATGTGTAAGTCAATAAGGCATATTATGATAACTAGTAAGTAAACCAATTTGGAAATCAGAACAAAATGCAAAATAAAAATAAACTTAATTTTCTCGGTATTGCTTTCATTACATTCACCATCAATAATCACTTCACTATTTTAATTAAATTAATTTTAGCATTGAGACTCAATAATGTTCTTCATCTTTACTAATTCATTGAGAAAAGTAAACAAGTCTAAGCCAAAAAAAAAAAAACCCAAATGGTATATCTATTTAATCTGATCAGTGTAGAACAACTTATTTGTATCATACATTCCTCAGGAAAATGATGTAATTGAATAATATTTATTTGAATTACTTCTCTGTGACTTGCCAACTTTGCCTTGTGAGTAGAAAAAAATAGTATTTTGTGACTGACCTTGTAAATTACATATGATTAATTCAAGAAACCAGGTGACAGTTTTGATATGACATCTCTTCCTGTGCCCTGTTGTTTGTTCTTTTTTGTTATAATTTATATTTATTTAAAAGTTTTATTAATTTGTAAATGTTTTATATTTAGTTATCTGTGTACATATGGTTACAATAAATACATTATAAGCTTCTTGAAGGCAACTGCTATACAGTGCCTGTCATATATTATGTGTGTAAGATGTGTACTGTACATTTAGGATATGCATATCCATGTGGATTATAAATGTGTCTCATAAGGATACTCTGGAATTTTTCTCATGCCTTTGATGACCTTGATTCCTATCTGGAGGAGAAGAGAAGAGACTACAAGGCTGGCTGCTTTTTTTTCCCCTTAGAGAAGAGAAACTACATTAGAATAAATGTTTTCTTATTAATATTATTCAATTAAAAGCATGATTCTTTGGAGTTCAAAAAACAACAAAGTTGCATGATTCCTGTTCACTATACTTTAAAGGGGAAGGGTAACCCAAGCTTTTACCTCCCAGCTTGAGTCCTTCCCAACAAATGGTAAATCAAAAGAAAAATTAAAAATAAAATCATTTATTGAAACCTATAAAAATAGAAATCAAAGAAATCCTACAGACTAGAATATACCAAAAAATGAACAAGTATATGATCTCTTTCGATGGGAGCAAGCTGAGATCTTTCTTAATCACGAGAGATCCCTTCATCCCAAAAGAAATAATTCAAATTTATAAAGGAGGCAAACTGGAAAGTAATGAGATATTGAGGACTATGCTTCATTTTAGAGGAGTCTTTCTTTTTCTCTTCCCTGGAGTCAGTTACTTGGAAAGTCTGGAATCACTTGTTTCTGTGTGTCTCTGTTCCTTTCCTATCCTTTTGTTTCCTTATCTCCTTCCTCCCTTTTTTTAATCTTTCCTTTATTTCTTGCTTCCTTTCTTCCTTTTTCTTTTTTTCTTTCTCCCTCTTCCTCTCTCTCTCCCTCCCTCCTGCACTCTCAGTCAAACCAGTAATGAAGAATTTTACCCTTCTTCAAAGCTCTTATATCAAATCTGCCTCACATGCAGTCAAAAAGATTCACACCATTTTGTCAATAAAATAGGATAATCTTGGGAAAAAAATGCACCTTGAAACTTGGGCATAGGGCTTAAAAATGTCATGGAATTACATTTGACTTCATTTAATTCCAGTCAATAATATCTTTTGTTCTATAAACATTATCTTAATTATATAGCTTAACTTTAGTTCACCACCAACAATTATTTTTAAAAGTTCTTTAATATGCCTTTATATTTGACTAAATTTTTGAAGGAAAACAGCTTACAGACAATGGCATTCATTGAGGAGAACAAAGAAAGTTCAATTTCTAAAAGTCTAATTGTTCTCCTCTTTAATTTTTTCCCCATTGTCATCAAATCCACACTAAGAGCTACCCCAAGAAAACAGGTGAAGCTTTCAGTGGGTGCCAGTGCTCAGACAGTTCAGAAGTGTTTTTGAAGTGAATAGTGATCAGCTACCACAAAGCTATTACTAGTAGAGAATCCACTTATCTTGAAAATTAAATGCTCAAAACCATCTGGGGCTCTTCTACTTCCTGTGAGAAGAAAAATAATATCACTTGAGTCACTGTTTTTCAAGGAAAATTTTTTGCTGTGCACTTGCAGACTAAGTTTTAGCAAACTAATACTGACATGGAAACAGAAACTCAGTGTCACTCATTTAACAATACAAACATTCTTACCCTAATCTAATGTATGGTTTTAAATGAATACAAATTATGTATGTTTATAAGACATGTATTTATTATAATGATGTAGAAATAAATTATTACCATCATTCTTTGTTGAGGCTTCAATTTAACTGCTTCTAAAGTGACTTCAGAAAAAATTACATGGACAAACAGGAATAATATTTCAAAAGTTGAATATTATTTGATTTCATTCATTTGAAAATTCCATCAGAAGTGTCCATTAAATCCATTTTTTTGCCTTTCTCTAATCAGTTCATATCTATTTTGCTGCTGCAATAAGTACTTCTAAAAATATTTTGTTGTATGTGAGTACTTTCTTTTCTTTTTTTGTCTGAAGTGCAGGTTTTGTTTTAGTTTTGTTTTTCTCTAATTTTGGGTAAGATCTTGGAATGTGTTTAGACAGTATCTTAAGAGCCACTGGACAAGGAGGTACTGAAGTTTAGGGAGGGAGCATAAATGCTCAAAGTGGCACACTCCTCAAGGAGATGAGAGGAGAGGGGTTCAATATCATAATGTAAGTGCTTAGTGCTTGGCATATAGAAAGACTACCTTATCCTCAGAAACTGGAACAAAGCTGAAGAGGATAGGGATCACGCTGAGGCATATTTCTAACTCTAACTATGATGCCAAGAGTCAACTTCCCTTTTACCTGGGAATGTTCCTCACCACCTAGGACCTGCTCACTTTGGAATCTCTTCTGATATTCCTGCTTCATTCTCCCATTTGTTAGTTTCTTTTGAGGGCCTCTGATTTACAGACTGGTCCATACCAGCCATTTCACTCACACCTTTGCTTTTTATTCAATGAATTTTATTATCATGACTCAAATGCCCTCTAACCCTGAAATTGTCCTCAGCACCTGAACCCTATTAACTGTGCAATACAGTTTTGTGAGGCTGACAACCTTCTTCTACTGATGATTTCCCTTTGGGGACCTCATTTTTGGGGTGGACCAAGTCTGACCCCTTGTCATTCCCTTACTACCTATGCTTTCCACTACTTATTCTAAGGACTTTGCCACTATGTTCCAACATAGTCGACTTATTCCTACTTCTCTAATACCACCCCCCCCTCCCAATGCTTTTATTTATTATCGTCCCTGTTTTGAGTAGAAGTTCCTTGAGAACAGGGACTAATTTTTTCTCCATTTTCTTTTTTTTTTTATTTTGGGGGCTTTTTTGCTTCTTCTCGTATCCAAGTATTTAGCATGGTGCTTGGCACATTGTGCCTTGGGTAGGTAAGTCTAAAGGGATTGTCTAAATTGTTTTTCAGTGATTTATGAAACAAGATCATCTACTGAAAAGGTAAATTGGTATATAATAAAACCTAATAGCGACAATATAAGGTACATGTTAGAGATACAAATACAAAAATTAAAGTATCTCTATCCTCAAGGAAATTATATTTTGGTGGATAACTGTAATCCAATACCTAAACCCAATAAGCTTCTAGCCTGTATTGTAGGAGAAATAAAGCATCTAAAAATTCCATCTTCAATTTCTAGTTGGAAAGATGTTATGTGAGAAGTACTTAACTAAAAATAAGGAAAAGAGGAGAGAAAAAAGAAAAGAAAATAGAGAAAATTTGCTGTGTTTTTTTTATTAGTTTCCAAGTCTTTATGACTCCATTTAGACTTTCCTTGGGAAAGATAGTATGTTGGTTTGCTATTTCCTTCTCCTGATCACTTTACAGATGAAAAACTGAAGAAATAGTTAAGTAACTTGCTGAGGGTCATGAACCTAGCAAGTGTCTGAGGCCAGATTTGAACTCAGATGAGTCTTCCTGACTCCAATCCCAGCACTCTACCCACTGCACCACCTAAGATCCCTGAAAAGAAAAGAGACATGGCCATTCATAGTATCCCTAGCTTCTCTACCCTGAAAATTACAAAAGTCTTCCTGGAAAAGGTTATACTTGAGCTCTGCCTTGAATGATGAGAATGATTTCAATAGATGAGAAGAAATGATATTAACTTCAGAAAAATTAGTAAAAGTATGGAGATAGAAATGGTTGAAATAATTTTGGTAGTTACAAATATTTACTTTGACTTGAATATTAGGTATATATAGTAAAGGAGTATGAAATGTAGCTAAAAATATTGGGTAAAGATTATGAATTTTAGAATAAATAGTGTTTACTTCCTAATGGAAATGGGAGATTAAAATTTTATTCCTATGGATAAGGAGTCACATCCCTATAATCCTTGCTACTATAGAAGACTGAAGCTAATGGAGTTCAGGAATTTTGAAATATAGCAGAGCTAAAGCTGATTGAGTGTCCTCATGAAGTCAGGTGAGCCTCTCAGAGTAGAAGTAAAGGAAAACAGAGCTACTAGAAGGGGTGAGTGTGAACTGGACCAGATGAGAAGGAAAGCATCTCAAAGCTTCTGTGTTGATCAGCTGCAAGATAAGGCCATGAATGACCACTATACTTCCAGGCTTTGTGATAAAGTGAATCCTAATTTCAAAAATAAACATTTTTTTCTTGCTACTGCTTTTTTTCTTTTTTAGTGAGGCAATTGGGGTTAAGTGACTTGCCCATGATCACACAGCTAGTAAGTGTTATTTGTCTGAGGCTGGATTTGAAAGCAGGTCCTCCTGAATTCAGGGCTGGTACGCTATCTGCTGTGCTACCTAGCTGTCCCTTGCTAAAGCTTTTTAATTTTTGTTTTTGTTTTTGTTTTTTGGGGGGGATTGTGAATTAATGCAATTACTTAAGAAGATCAATATGAACACCTCTTTGTTGAATCAATTGGAGAATAAAACCTAGATACTGGAAGCCTGACTTTAAAAGTAAATCTTCTGAGAGAGTTAAGAAAGGCCTAGATAAGCTAGATTTGATTCAGTGGTATGTGAGATTTAAAATTGGATATAAGAGCATTAAACTCCCCTTTAACCTTTCCCTTATATATCTCCCAGACCAGTAAGAGAAAGAAGCCTCTGAGCTTTAATTAGAGATGGATTACTTAGCTTTTATTGTTTGGGAATTAATTAGCCAACAAACAAGGTAATGCTGATTAGTGAAATAGGAAAGTAGAAATACAAATAAATAGTCTTAGATCTAAGCTTAGTCTATATTCCTTATAAAACTCACCGAATCCCAAAACCACCTTTGAGGCTGAGAACCCTGTTAAGCACGGGCTGCTAAAGAGGACCAGGGCGGATCACCAGAGCACGCCATCAAATCTGAGTCAGCATGTGTGTGCAGAGCGAGAGCGAGAGAGAGAGAGACCACTTCCGTTGTCTCCTTGTTTTTAAGCTCGCACCCTGGAAGTGGAGTGCTTGGTCATGCTCTCCTGAGCATTAGCAGACATACTGCTGTTCGTCACGGTCTCCTCCCCAAAAGGGCGGTCCTTCAAAAACTGGCATCCTTCAGTTATTGTTTAGCCAATTCTTAAATGTTAGTTAAAAACTTTCATTTTTTACCACAGGTAGGAGAAGAGAGAAAACTAAAAATACTGGAGAGGTAGACTTGAAATAATTAAATAATAGGTTGAAGGCAATTGGAATAGCAGAGGAATCAAAAATGAAATCCAATATTTGTTCTCCATGAATTTGGAGAATAGTGATGACACTAACAAAATAGGGAAAATATTTAAGGAGTAAAACACAGTTTGTATATGTATGCATGTATACATACATTATGTGTATATTTATATATCTATTTGTGTGTGTGTTTATGTCTGCATTGCATTGTGTACATAGACATATATAATCTATGTATGCATGTATAAATGTATTACATGCATGCATACACTAACCTATTCATAAAAATGCATGTGCACACACATGTATGCACACACATATGCATGTATGTATGTTTATACACATATGAATATGTATTATAACTAGAGAGAAAATAAAATTGACTCTATTCTTTAATTGATTTAATTGTTTCACTACCAACATAATTTTTTGCCACATTTCATTTGTTTCTGAGTTAAATTCACAAGTTAAGCTTTCTCATAAGTGTCATGAAAATTTCTAAGTCCTACAAAGAAAAGAAACAGTGAAGCTTCTAAGCAATAGGGAAATAGGTTTATTGAGAGAGGTTTCATGTCTCACAATAAAGTTGGTCTCATGTCTAGGACCTAAAGATCCTGAACCTCTCCAAAATCAGCTTTTTATACTCAACTAAGGCTAGCAAGTATTTATACCTTATTATTTTTAGACTGACTATACTCATGTATATAAGATGCAAGTTCAATTTGCCTGTGTAGATAAAACCCTTGTCCCCTTTCACTGTTTTAGACATGTATCCTCTTGACCTCCTTAAATCTCTGATGCTGATTGGTCCAATCTGATCAGGAGGTATTGTCAAGGTACAGTCCTAGTCTCAGAAGATACTGTCCTAGTCTCTTAATCTTTCAGTCATGTCTCAGTCACTTTCTCTGAATCTGATTGGTTCCTTCAGCTTAGAAGATACTATTTTTGGTGCCTGTGCTAACCATAATAAACACATGTAAAAAGGGACATCAGTTATGATGACCAAAGAAACAAGTTTGCTATAAAGTTGTTACATGAGAACATAACTCTAATAAATATAAGCTACTGGGGCAGCTAGGTGGCACAGTGGATAGAGCACCAGCCCTGGAATCAGGAGTACCTGAGCTCAAATCCGGCCTCAGACACTTAACACTACTAGCTCTGTGACCCTGGGCAAGTCACTTAACCCCAATTGCCTCACTAAAAAAATAAAAATAAATTAAAATAAATTAAATAAATAAATAAATAAATAAATAAGTAAGTATATAAATAAATAAATAAAGGCCACTAAAGAATATTCAGAGCATATAAGATCAAGTTATGTAATATCAGGAGTTTAAGAGACTAGAAAATATTTAAATATGTTGAATCACCATTTGTATCATATTCTACTGATTATTAGCACAGTTAAATCACTTATATTTAAGGGGTGGGGAAAATCTCACTCACTTAAGTCATTCATTGTCTCTGAGCTAAGTTTAGTAGTTCAGTTTTCCTGCTAATCACTATACTCTTCTTGCGTCAAGGAAATCTATTATCCTTGGAGGACACAAGTAAATGCCAGGCAATCTAGTATGTTATCTCTGTGGTCCTTCCTGAAAGTCTGGTCTATTATCACTCTGTTACTGATCCTGAATGCTAACTGAGGGCTAGATGCAACCCAAGGCAATTCCCAGCCAAATATGGACAGATTCTAGATCATTCCCCTTTACCCTGTCAATTTCTTTTATTTAGAGGGAAAAGGGAATAAGTACTTATATAACACCTACTATGTTGCTGACAACATATCTTGCCAATATTCTAGATGATTGATAATTAATTAATAATTACAGAGTTCAACAACTTGCTTAAAATTGATGGAAGGGAATGTGTTTTTGTTTCTTTTTGTATACCCCCAAGGTCTTGAATATGGTTGGCATTTAATTGCTTTTTTAATTGAATTCATTGGCCTAGATAAAAATAGCTTTCAATATGGATATTTCTATCTTTGATAATGATTTTAAGGAGAGAATTACAGAAAACAACTATTTCCTAACTCCTAAAGTTATTGAAGAAGATACAATTATCTTGAAAGTCAGATTGCAAAAAAAAAAAATAAAAGTGATGAAAAGGTGAAAAGAAGAAAGATTCTTCTTTAGTAATAATAGTGAAACAATTATTTGGAAATGGTTATGAAAAAAATTTAGCAAGATAATCTATCCCCCCACCCCTAACTGTCAAGTGAAGTAGTAGAATAAAAAATTCCCTTTGAAATTACATCAGGGAGTTTTATCATAATCAAGTAGATTTCCCCTAGGATAAAATAAACAAGTTGATTGAGGGGTAAATGGTGGATTGAACCTACATAGAATTTAGTCAAATGGGAACTAGATAAAATTATAGGAAGAAACAATGTGTGGAAAAATTGCTATTTTTATTTTCTTTTGTTTTGTTTAACAAATTTATAGATGGATACTCCTTGTAGCATTGAAATATATACATTTATTGACAACCATAACAACCCTCAATCAGCTATGGCTACTACTGGCTAATTTTCTTATTAGTTCCCTACACAGTTTTTAATTCAAACAATGAATATTTTCTGATATCTCATGAAAAATTTCTCCATATTTTCAATCTCTCTCTCTTTTTTTTTCTGGGCAATGGGGGTTAAGTGATTTGCCCAGGGTCACACAGCTAGTAAGTCAAGTGTCTGAGGCCGGATTTGAACTCAGGTACTCCTGAATCCAAAGCTGGTGGTTTATACACTGTACCACCTAGCCGCCCTTCAATCTCTCATTAATTAATCACTTATTCCCAGTTCTTCACCCTAGTATATTGAGAAATTTGTTTTGTATTATGATCATCTACCTCTCAATATTGAACCTTGTCCTTATAGGCTTAGAAAAACACCAGTATTATTGGCAACAAAATTTATTAATGATAAATGGTGTAATACAAAATTGAAAATATACCTCGAGGAAAACCACAGTTATCTCTAATAATGATCTACAATGAATTCACAAAGAGCATGGAATTAAAATTCTACTATTTAGCTCTCACACGTTTGTCATAAAAGTTTCTTTAAAATTATCTTTATGAAATAGTCCTGACAGGGCTATGACTAGACTCTGTCCTATCAGACAATATCACCTCAGACTTATTCTCCTTAAAAATCAAAATACACTGTCTTAGGAAAGAAATTTTTTTAGTTCTTTCTTCTTATATCTTTTTCTAGCCATGAGAATTATTTCTCCTCAAATAAATGTTGAGCTGTCTCATCCTATGATTCAAATCCCTCTTAAAGATAAATTAATTATATCTAAAATTTTCATGAGGGAAATTATTTAAACTAAGGCAATAGTTGCATAATGGGATTTTACAAAGCCAAAGATTGAAGGGATTCATTACTTTATTTGTGGAGAAGTAAATTGTTCAACACAACACATTATTAGCATAATGCTATATATCAATACAAATTTGTATCCTCAGGTGTTGAGATATTTTATGGTAGTTGTACCACATCCATTTGGTTAGTATAAATGACTCATACCCCTATTCTAAAATTAGTCTTTGCTACTTTGAAAATGCCACAAAGAAGTGTCAGAACTAATTGTAGTTGTTGAAGGGAAAAACTTATAGAGAAATACTGTGAGAAATTTTTAAATTTTGGTGGTTCCAAAGAATCCTTTTTTTTTTTTTCAAGTTCTTGAGCTAGCATGAAGATTCAGTATTTCTGGAAATTAGGTGACATATCAATATATTTCACACTGAATTTGATACCTTATTGGTGGTCTCCACATTTGAAAAAAATATATATATATGTATATTTATATACACACATATATGTGCATGCACACACATATGTGTATCTATAAATAGATATACATGTATGTTTACACACATATGTGCATATATGTATATATGCTTATGTGCATATGGATATGTGTGTACATGTATAGAAAGATAGATATAGATGTAGATATATAAATATATAGATATCTTCTTTTTTTTTGTCCTTGGCAGATTACATTCTACTATTTTTCTACTACTAGAATTACATTCTATTAATGTATTTCTCAAATGGCAAAGTTGTTCTGTGTCAATTGGGCAATGACAATATCGTCTAATTTTTTTCCACATTCAATCATTAGTTAATCTATCAAAAATGAGGATTTCCTTTTCTAAAATAGCAAATCAAGAACTCAAGAACTCATTAGAACAATATGGATATTGTACCTATCATTGTGGCAGTGTTGTATAAATCAACAAGGCAGACAAATAACCAATTGTTTAATTTATAGATGTTGAATAGCACATTTGAGTAAATTGTATGGTTTTTTTATTAAATTGAGTATCTGGTTATGGAGCTGTTTATTGGGCCTAGCCCAATTTTCAGTAAATGACTCAATATGATTATGAGTTTACTCATCATTCAATATGGCTTGATTTTCTGGTTTAAAAAAAAGACTCACATGATGGGTGTGTGACAAATATAAGGTTAGTCTTAATATCATTATTATATGCAACAACAAAACAATAAAAGTTTGATGTCTGTTTGAAATGTATATTAGTAAATTGAACCCCTAAATTGGCTACAGATTTTTGAAATTACATTTTTTATTTTATTTATTTATTTATTTATTTTTGCAGTGCAGTGGGGGTTAAGTGACTTGCCCAGGGTCACACAGCTAGTAAGTGTCAAGTGTCTGAGGCAGTATTTGAACTCAGGCACTCCTGAATCCAGGGCCGGGGCTTTATCCACTGTGCCATCTAGCAGCCCTGAAATTACATTTTTGAGGAGAAATTATAGTGGTTAAAATCCAATTCCAATTTTGCTTTGGCTAGTTTTATTAATTCATTACTACAGAAAGTATGATATTCTCCTACTCTTTAGTAGTTTTTTGTTTGTTTGTTTTCTTTTGATAGTTTTTAGGTTTTTGTTCTCTTATTTTGTAAGGAATTTTAAAATTATTCTATTTTAAAGTAGACAATAATAGAATTATTCCAATGGGGAAAATGTTTTATTATTCTAATGGCCCTAACTTGAGTAATTATGAAATAAAAGAAAAAAATTGCTGACAGATCAGTTCTTAGTGTAGGTAAAACTTGCAATTTGTGAAATTTCCTGAACAAGCAAAAAATTCATTATGTGTCATAAGCTTATGAAACATCAATTACATACAATTCTTATCCTGAGCTTTTATTACCCTATTTTTTTACTTAACACTAATAAGAAAATTAGAAATTTGGATTAAGCTTTAAATTGTCAGCTCCTAAAATTTTTCATAACATTTTAACATGTCATATTTTAATTCAATCACATTACCTTTTAAAAATCTTGATAAAGAAATAGAATTGAACCATTGCCATTGGGCATATGAATTGTTCTTTATTCTCTGCATTAGGTATTCACCTATGTCAAAATTTGATGGAATAACATCTATAAAGTGTTATGCTTTTAAGTTGTCTGAAACTTTATCCCTCTTTCTCTTCCTATCCTAATACATTGCTAAGGGGAAGCTGTGTATAATAAAATTTTCCATCTCTTTGAACTTCAACTGTCCTACTCTATAATAGTTTATAAATATGATTATGTTACTAAGTAAATCTATTTAGGATAAAATAAGATATTTGAAATTCATTTTACAACCTGAAAGTGCTATAATGCTAGCTAGTAGTAGTAGTAGTAGTAGGCAGAGGAATAGTAGTAGTAATAGCAGCAGCAGCAGCAGCAGCAATAGTTGAAGTAGCAGTAGTATTAGTGGTGCTGGCAATAGTAGTAGCAGAGTAGTGGTAGTAATGACAGCAGCAGCAACAGCAAGAGTAATAGATTGATGTTGAAGCAAAAGGTTTTTGAAATATGACATTAACCTTAGGTCATAGAACATCAGAGTCAGAAAGGACTTTTGGAGATGAACTATTCCCACCTCCTTGTCTTATAGGTAAAAAGCATAAGCCCAGAGTTTTGAAAGACTTAATTGAAGCCCTCCCTCTATAATACATAATATCTTATTTTATGGAAAAAATATTTATTGAGGAGTTTTAGTGGGTAGATACAATTTCACAATTAACAAATATATTGCCCACATTCTTATCCATACATTTTTCCCTGCCTTACATTTTGTTCTTTCTTTACATTTGATTCGCAAATCTAAATTATGTTGTTTTTTTCTGTCTTCCCAGTCCACACAGAAAGACACACACACACACACACACACACACACAGATACACACGATGATGATAATGATGATAAAGGCAATGATGATGATGATGTTGCAAATGTGCTTTATGTTGTTGACAATTAAAATGAAGAATACATAAGGTTCAATTAAAGACAGATTCAACTAAGACTACATTTTCTTTTCTTTCTGAAGCTGTTAAATATCCTGATTTAATTACATAATTGACATTGTGTCTGAGGGGTTTCTGTGGAGCGTTTGAGAAATGATCCAAATGTCAGAGTAGACAGAAGAAACCACTCATTTTTTATTAAAAATATACTTACCATACAATTATTTAAGACATCTAAATGTTGCTGTAAGCTGTAGCATTTATCTAATATAATGCTTTTAGTTCTTCTAACAATCATTATTATTTCACAATTAATGAATGAATAGTTAACATCAATCTAAACTAAACAAAGTATGGAGTTAAGACAATAATTTAGTTCATTTAAGTGAGGGTTCATGGAATATTTCCAATAAAGAGAATGGAACAGGGGCAGCTAGGTGGTTCAGTGTATAAAACACTGGCCCTGGATTCAGGAGGACCTGAGTTCAAATCTGACCTCAGACACTTGACACTTATTAGCTGTGTGACCCTGGGCAAGTCACTTAACCCTCATTGCCCTGCCTCCCAATTTTTTTTTAATTCAAGAGAATGGGACAATTTCATTTCTTATAATAACAATCACATGACACTTTAAAGTTGTAATATCAAATTATGTTCATGCTCTCTTTTGAGTCAACAATACCTTTGGTGATATTCATATTTGACCATTTTAAAGATAAAGAAACTGGAACTTTCATTCAATTAAGTGAATTCTTCATGATCATACAAGAGAGTAAGTGACAGAGGCAAGATATGAACCCAGGTGTTTCCTGGTTAGGAATAGAGTATCAGCTTTCCATGTCATACCATAAATTGTGAGTGTGTGTGTGTGTGTGTTTACCATAAATTTAGTTTCTTCTTCCTTTGCCCATATATATCTTAGAAACAACTGATACATTTTAAAATAAATGATTAGATTTATTGAAACTAATGGTCAGCCTCATTTGCCAAGTAAATTGAATTGATTTAAAGAGTCTTCTATCTTTCTCAGTGCTATGACATCAACATATTCATTGATGTCACCAATAAATATTTTACTAACCTATTTTCTTATAACAAAAAACAGAGACTGAAAATTTTGCTCTAGAATTATGAGTACATGCTTCTAATTTTGAAAAGTAACATTGGTAGAGCACTGTAATGCTCAATACTTGACAATGATTTTAGCATTTATAAAACAGATTCAGACCCT
Organism: Dromiciops gliroides; assembly: GCF_019393635.1. Classification (NCBI taxonomy): domain Eukaryota; kingdom Metazoa; phylum Chordata; class Mammalia; order Microbiotheria; family Microbiotheriidae; genus Dromiciops; species Dromiciops gliroides. The sequence goes on along the minus strand of NC_057863.1, from coordinate 138,176,911 downwards.
TAGGTCATTTGTACTTAGGAGTTAAAATAATAATGACTTGGAATCCTAGGAACTTCTTTTAAGAAACCTAGAATTGTATCTTTGAGTTTTCACTTTTGAGATGTCAATATCCCCAGGAGTTCAAAAACCTTAAAAAAATTTGATAGATAAAATCAGAGAAAATAATAGAAATATGTTTAATGAAAACTAAAACAAGAACAAACAAAAATGCACGAATAGGTCAGCATCAAGAGCTAAAATTGCAAATGTCTTGTCAATTAACAGGTAACCACAAATCAAATACCCAACAGAAGAGTTATAGTTAAAGTTTGAAATGCAGTAAATTGCCATGTAAAGATCACTGAACTTGGAGTTAAAATGCTTGACTTCAGATCTTGACTATATGACCAACTGTATGTGTTTAGGGACACATCAATGTCACCTCTCTGAGTCTTGTAATCCTCAGCTATAAAATGAGTGAATGGGAGAGATTGCTAAGTATATTTTCTCACTTGTAATGCATCTTGAACTCTACTATACTTACCATTATTGACTATGTTTTTCCCTTGTGCAGTCTCTTCTCTCTGGGTTTTCATGAAATGATTTTCTCCTGCTTCCAAACATTCCTTTCACATTTTTACTGTTGTCTTTTCTATTAATCCTTACATTAATGATTTCTCCATCACTTTCTAAGATTTAGATAGTCAGTAGGTATACATACTCATGCAAAAAAAAAAAAAAGAATTAGGTCTTGGGAGTAGTCTCCTTCCCTTCCCCCTGCTAACACCACTTTATGCAATAGCCTTTATAACATAAATATATAAAAATATAACATGAATTTTTAGAGATGCATTCTTTGAATTTGTATTCTTTCCTAGCACAAAGTTGGTGTTTAGTAAATGCTGGTTGAATGATTGATTGGACAAGATTGCCTCTCATGTCTTCATCAGTTTTACTTGTAAAAGTGAATGAAATTTTTTTAATTTCTTTTATTGGAACCAGAATCAACCACCCTATGTGAAACTCCCTACCAGACCCCCCCATGCCCCCCACACACTCAAATCAATTGCTTCAAAGTGATTATAATTACTGTGTCATAAATGCTACTAGTAGTTTAAAAAATGAAACATTAATTGTGTTCAACTGAAATTTATTTGTAGGCTGTTAGAAGTGGAAAAGAACTTTGGGGATTACCTATTAAAATGCTTTTCATTTAAAGATGATGAAACCGTAGTACAAATGCACTGAATGACAAACCAATGTAACATAGGAAGCTTGTATAAAAGCTAGGACAAGAACTTAATCTTGAGACACCCACATCATTTATTTTATTTCATTTTTTTACCAATATTCTTTGCTCCTTCTTTTAGTATAAATGACTTCTTAAAATAATCTCACTTATTCTCTTGATTCAAGATTTCATAATTTCAGCAATGTGAGCATTCCTTTTTCTAGTAGATAAATTTTATGATAACTATGTTATCACAGAATTATGATTTTTATAACTTTGTGGCTAATGCTTTTATGAAGATCTTCTGCAATCTTAATTAGCTTTACTTTCAAATAACAGGTATGTTGCATGTTTCAAGGTCTATAGAGGGTATACCAAAAGCTATAGTTCAATTTTAATTTACTAAAACTTAAAACTGACCTACAACTTCTGGGAAACCTCATATATGAAATGTTTCCACTTTATTACCATATGCTATATATCAGATCCCTTTTTATGAGTTAAGAAACTGAGAGGAATGAATAATATCCCATGAAATTGTATGCTTCACCATTTTCAAAATTACATGTTTTTCATTGATTATTGAATATAATGGGAGGTTGTTGATATTCCCTGAAGAACATATTTAGAGCAAGCTGTAATAGATGTCATTATCTAAGGATGGTCAGTTTCAAATTGCTAACAGCAAAGATTTTTAGGATTCCACTGTGGCATAGGGATATAATTTCTTCTTCAGACTCATTAAACAGGAAGTATTTGGGGCCACCAAAGAAGACTGAGTGTCCTTCAGAAATTCTTCATTCTGTAGGCCTCCCAGACTGTGAACTCTGAACTAATCACACCCCACCCCTCAGTGTTGAGTATTTCAAGGATATCTGAAAGTTTTTATTCTGGCTCTGGGCCTCTTAGATAATTGATTTGATTCATAACAGACTGAATATATTAGACATGTTTGATATAACTTCTGCAACTCTTAAATAGAAGAAAAAAAGAGTTTCAAATATATTTCCAAGTGAGGAAGAATAAAAGATAAAAGTATTTGTTTTTCATAGAAAATGGTTAAGATCTTCTTTTCTGCTCTTTCTTCAAACATTACCTGTCATGTATTTTATTATTTTGGCTTGAAAGATAGACAATTACATATTCTCAAGGAACTAGTTGGGTTTTTTGCATCATGTTTTTAAAGAATATTTTATTGTTGTATGCTTGAACATATTTCATTAATAGTTTGAAATTACATATATATGTGTATATATATGTATATATATGTATATATATGTGTGTGTGTGTATGTATGTGTGTGTATATATATATATATATATCCCATCAAGACTTATTGCTTCAATCACATATTTATATCTTGGCTTTAAATCCACAAAAATAATTGAACCTGAACTTACCAATGAACTGTGTTTTATTTGTTTGTTTGTTTTTAAGTCAAACCAAGAATGTATTGTGGAAAATCTAACCAAAAAAGATATAACCACAGCTTTCTCATTTTTTGTTCCTGCTTGTTTCAGTTGTGGGTTACTCTTTCTAGAAACATAACAGTTGAATTATCACTAAATGGATTGTCCTTGAAATCCAGGAATTTATTATTTTCATGGATAAGAAAAATCACACCAAAGTTCTAGAAAATTAGCGTTGATGTAAAAAATATGCCTCAGTATTAAAAGTAAGTGTAAAAAAAGACTTCCAAATTTCCTTCTATGTCTTAAGAAAAACAAAAATATTTGGCACATGAAAAATTTTTCCTTTAGAAAGAATTTCTCATTTTCTTTTGCAAATACAATGCACAGCTTATATCTTTTCCCCTCTCAAGTTCGAAAGTGTAATTAATCTGAGATTTTGGATTAAAACAATTTCTAAAAGAACATTGAACATTGCCTGTCATCTTTATGATTAATGCCTGAAAACCAAACCAATAAACAAAATTTAGCTACAAGGTATACTTGTCAATTAAAGCAAAGCATTCAGGAATTTTATTTTATATTTTAAATCAAGCATGCATTTTTATAACTCCCTTTCAATCTAATGAAATTTTGACAAGGAGAGCCAGGGTAAGTATTTTGAAATTATATGGTTATGTTTCAAACTATATTATTTTCTTTTGTGTAGATGCCTAAAGATAATTTAGAGTGGTAGAAGTTAGCCTCCCATTTCCCAGGGCCACTACTGGCTAAAGAAATTGTTACAAAAATTATTATACTTAAAAATTAAAATAATTAAAACTATTGCTATGAATTAAGAGATGAGAAAAATAATACTGCATATATCAACCTCTGGAAAAGTGAAATACTAGAAATTTGAGCTCTATCTCTTGATAGGAATTCAAGAAATAGTCACAGAAATATAAAAGAATGATGCATTAAATTTGTAGAATAATAGTCACTGCCAAGATCATTTGTACAAATTTATATGAGAATGTTCACAACTGCTCAAATCAGTAAGGAATACATCCAAAAAGAACTTTCTCACTTGGCTTTCCCTGACTTGTTAAGAAGACATTTTTCCCAGCAAAATATATGGAGTATTTCCTTTTTCCCACATTTAATTAACTTTTGCAATCTATATTGATAATTTAAATAGTGTACCACGAGTTTTAGTACATGTACATATCATGTACACAAGAATAGGTTAATGAAGAAAGGACCTGGCTAAGATTTGCATGTTTGAATTTTCTTTTACAGAAAAATGGGATTTCCCACTTTAGAAATAACTTTTGTTTTGTACAGGTAAGGAGACTATACTCTTGATCAACCCATTGTTAGAAAAAAACACACTGATATGGTAAAAAAGAAGAAAAAGAAGAACAAAGAATGCAAGGGAGCATGTCCAAGGCAAAAACATAGTCATTCTGCTGGCATTAGAATGACCATATCCTTTATATAAGCCCTCAAAAAATTCTAAAACAGTAGGAATTTGCATGAACACTAGGAAACACTACTAATTTAATGTTTGGTTCAGGTTCCACATCCAAATCTAGAAGTTACTTAAAAAAAAAAAAAACAGGCTGAACATTTAAGAGAGGAAAAAAATAGAGAAAAGTGATTTCCATATTCATACCATTTTAAATAAGGTTTCCTTTACTTGCAATCTAAATGTTAGCCAGTAGCATTATGCCATCATGTTGATTGTAAGATTAGTAATACTTTAGTACGAATAAGTGGCAATAGCTTCTGTTGGTGGTTCCAGTGATCTGCATTAAAATAAGGCAAGCAATTTATTTTTCTATTTTATATTGATCAAGTAACAAATTATTTTCCATATTGAGTCATCAATGAAATATACTTAGATTTGGTAAATCTCTGTCAGATGAACATATGTTTGGCTGTCAAACATGTAATGTTTTGATCATTAGCAAAAAAAAAAAAAAAAAAAAAGGCAGCTAGCATGTTTCAATTTATATCCAGAAAGCAAAATAGATAGTTATTTGTTTTACCCTTTCAAACTAGGAGATATTTACCATGTCCTAGAGGGAGAAGAGTGTTGGACAAGATAATCTAGAAAAACCTTTAAGATTTAGATGTTTGACACATTTTAATTGGCTACTAAAACTGCTCGATTTTCCCTGATGCCAATTGGAGTCACTACTCAGTATTCAGCAAGATTCTCTGAAAATCAACTTATCTTTTATTTTTTTTTAATATATCCAAAATGCAATTATCCTGAAGGCATTGTCCATTGATGGTCCTTAAGGATCGTCCAGGCATTCTAGGGACTATCTGGAGTAAATTTTAATGATTATAGCTATTGTACAAGAAACTATTTTCATGAATGAGAACATTAATTGCATTTTCAGATAACCAAATTCAATAGAAAAAACTAAACATTTTAATATATTTCTGGAACAATTATTAATAAATTTTCTTCCTTCTATCTCATCTCACAATTTACTCTTATAAATAGAATTTAGGTCCTTGAGGACAAAGAATTTATCTCTTCATCTTTGTAACTTCTATAATGTCTTGCCATGTCTTCATTCAGTAAGTTCTCAATAAATGTGTTGCATTACTAAATTGAAATTAATTTTTTCATCATATTTACTCCTCCCCCCATAAAACTATGCTCTAAAGAAAAAGCTTTTGCTATGGAATGACCAATGCAATAAAAATTCATTATAATGAAATGATACATTTTCATTTTGTAGCTAGAATAATTTTTTTTATCATTTCACACTTCAATCATTTCTAAAATTGCCATTTCTCTCATTTACATAGTATTTAATTATTAATTGTATAGGTTTTCCTCATCTGCCTCTTCCCAAAGAGTTGTGGAATATGTGGCTAATATATAAAGTTGTCATTGGTGTATTTATACATCACACCTTGGAGGAAATGTTATAAACCACCTTACTTATTATAAATTCATCACAAAGTGATAGGCTCCATATTGTGCTTGTCATTCTTAATAGAAAATACTTCATTTTATATAATAGCTACTTTCTAATTTTCTCTGAACTTAGCAGCTAGCACATTCAGCAATGCCATTAAGTGAAAATGTGCTGACATAGCATCTGCTGCTCACTTCATGTTTAACAATTGGATATGTGTGTTGCAAAGTAGGATGTTTCTTTCCTTCCTTTCTAGCTGTTTGTCATAGTTAAAAAAACACATGGACATTTAAAAACATATTTAAGTAAAATGTTTAGTTTCTGTATAGTTATTTCAGTCAATTGAAAATTAGCTTAAAGCAATGAAACATAAGAATCCCATTTGAGAATTAATATCTGCTGGAGTTTTTTATTCCATCCAAAACTATTTTAAATTTGCATCATCTTCAGGATTTTCCCCTTTCTCTCCTCAGACTGCTACCACTCTAGTGCAGGTCCTTATCATCTCACACTTTTATTGCTTCAATTGCCTGCTGGTGGATTACTTCCATCAAATCTCTCCCACTCCAATCTCTTCTCCATTTAGCCATTAAAGTGATTTTTCTAAAATGCAGGTCTGATTATGTCATGTTCCTACTCAATAAACTGTAGTGGCTATTGCCTACAGTAAAAAATGCAAAGTGTTCTGTTTGGCATTCAAAATTCTTTATAACCTAGCCCCCTCCTTCCTTTCCATTTTTCTTTCACTTTATTCCTTGATATGTATTATTCAATAAAGTGACATTATCCTGACTGTTGCAGAAACAAGTCAATCCATTTCTTGGCTCTGTGTATTTTCTTTCACTGTCCACCATTCCCAGAACACTTTCCCTCCTCTGCTCAGACTAGGGACCTCATTGGCTTCCTTTTAGTTGATACTAAAATTATACCCTCTGTAGAAAATCTTCCTTAACCACTCTTAATTCCCATGATTTCCCTCTTTTAATCACTTCCTTTATTTTCTATATAGCTTGCTTCATTAATCCCCTATTAGATTGCAAACTCTTTGTGGGTAGGGACTGTCTGTTGCCTCTTTTTGTATCCTCAGTGTTTGGTGCAGTGCCATCCACATAGTAGGCATTTCATATTTATTGAATTGTATTGAATATTAGAAACTGTGATTTGGCCATAGGCTTTCATTATACTTAAAAAATTCTAAGCTTTGGGGGGCTACTTGATAGAGAGGTTGCCCTGGAGTCAGGATGACTTTGGTTCAAGTTTTATTTCTGAAACATACTGTCCATATGACCCTGAGCAAATCACTTAATGTCTTGGTACCCCACATGACTAGCTGAGATTATAAGTAACAGAACAATTCCTAATTTGTATTAGTAAAAGGGCTTTCATGGTGGGGAGTTCTTATGTCACTGAAATCATAGTTCTGGATCAAAAAAAGAGAGAATTTAAAAATATGATTCTGTATAGCCTTTAAACTTTAACAATTCAGGAGCCTTTCAGTGTCAATAAAAACCCTTGACATGATTTTCTGAAAACTACTCCAGCTGAAGAATTTATTGATAAAGTACTTATAAAAGTAATAATTTTAAAGAACTTATTACATAAAACCATATGATGGTAGCAATGTACCATCGAGCAACAACAAACTTACATAGAGAAAAATCATACCTACAGATATATGTATTATATTAATACAGTTATTAGAATACTTGCTGTTTTAAACAAGATTAACTTAATTCAACAAATATGTCTACTTTGAGTTAGTTCTAAAAAAAAGTTAAATCCATCAAGGGGAAAGAAATATTTATACAAATAACTAGAAGTTTGAAAATGATTAAACTTATAGAGTCTGAGGAGGATAGGATCACTTCTAGTTGGAAAAATAAAGGAAGACTGATGAAACCATGGGGTCATGGTGAATGTGATATGTGAAACTTTCAGGTCAGCCCGTGAATCATTTTTGTGGCCAACCAGGAAATTGTAGGTAATTGGGAATCTTAACTTTATTTTATTTTTTGCTATGATATATTAGAAGGATAAAAAAGTAGGGGACAGGGGCAGCTAGGTGGCACAGTGGATAGAGCACCAGTCCTGGAGTCAGGAGTACTTGAGTTCAAATCCAGCCTCAAACACTTAACACTTACTAGCTGTGTGACCCTGGGCAAGTCATTTAACCCCAATTGTCTCACTAAAAAAACAAAAAACAAACAAACAACAACAAAAAACGTAAGGGACAGGGAGTGAGAGCACAAAGAATGCTGAAGTTTGATATTTAACAGAATTTGTGATAAATCCCTACTTTGCCACTTGGGTAACTAAGCACATCACTTTTCTTCTTAGGACCTTTTTCTTCATAAGTAAATATTAGGGCATTGGGGATGATCACAAAGTTCCCTTCTGGCTCTGGTTCTATGATCCTATTAACATATCACTAAGTTTCTACATGAGAAAAAAGAGTGATGACCAATTGTCTGCATAGCACTGTAATGTGCCCTTGCTACAAATGGTATATATTTGAAACTATATTACTAGCCCCATCTATGTATCATACATATCACATGAAGGAGAATCACCTCTGGAATCTGACCTAGAAGCATGCCAACTAATAATGACCTGGTGAGGTTTTTTTTTTTTTTTCCATTTGGTTATGCTGGGGAAGGTGGGGGGTGGGGAGACTTAAAATAACAGAGATTTGTAGTTGATGTAGGTGATAGACTGACTGGAACATCTAGTCCAAAACACTTGATTTGGAGACTTTAGTGTATACTTTTTTTTTTAATTTTTTTTTTTTTTTTAGTGAGGCAATTGGGGTTAAGTGACTTCCCAGGGTCACACAGCTAGTAAGTGTTAAGTGTCTGAGGCCAGATTTGAACTCAGGTAACTCCTGACTCCAGGGCTGGTGCTCTATCCACTGTGCCACCTAGCTGCCCCTAGTGTATACATTTTAATTATGATTTTGTCACTAAATATTTCAAATAATATGTAACAAAAGGAATGCTACCACGAACTTCTCAGAGAAGATTGCTACCAGGAGAATGCAGAATCAAAATCCTAGTATCTGCAAGAGAAATTACATGTAGACAAGGAATTCAAGCGAAATTCAAGTGAATGATATAATGTATACTTTGATTCTTTAGTATAGTAATCATGTAGGTAATCCCTATAATTAATCAAACAATAATTATTCATAAAGTGCTTATTAAATGCCAATGACATAAAGAAAAAAAATTAGTCCCTAACCTCAAGAAGCTTAAGTTATAGTGGTGGGAGAGATCATATCCATAGATTAATACATGATATAGAAGAATAGGAGCTAAATTAAAGAAGTCTCTAGAAGTTTGCAAGACTAGAAAAGGATGTTTTTTTGTTTTTTATAGAAAGTACATCTTGAGAAGAGCTAAATCTTGAAACAACCCATGGGTTCTAAGGGGCAGAGATGAAGAGGAATAGGAGCTAGCAATCTAGGAGAGCCTAGACAAAGTTGAGGAGGTAGAGAATGGAGCATACTATTGAGAAACAGCCTGTAAATCTGGCTGACTGGCCTGAACAGTGCATGGAAGGGAATAATATTTAAGAAGACCAGAAAAAAAAACATCATTGTCCTTGCCTTGTGTGATCCATATCCATTTCCTTCAATAAATTCTCCACAAATAATTTTCTGAATATCCCAGGGGCCTGACTTCTGACTTATTCATATTACTTATATAGGAATGGATTGCAAAGGCTTCCTATTGTTATGGGGGAAATGGGGTATGGGTTGGTTAGGGGTTGTGGTTCTTAGGAATTCCTCTTTGAAGAATTACACCCTCTTGCACACAAAAGCAGTTAGAATAAGATGGTGGTTTATTTAGGGGCAAGGGAAGGGAAGGGAAGGGGTGGGGGAAGGGAAACCATGAAAGAAATCCTTGGACTTCTCATGGGGAGATAAGCACAAAGCATGTGGCTCTGAGGTACCAATCTCCTCGAGCAACAGACCAGCAAGTACTTTTATAGGGGGCTGATGGGGGTGGACCATCTGCCTGTGGAAAGTTCCTTTAGTGATGGAGGACCATCCCCCACTGGTGGTGGCTAGAGGAATTGGGTGAGGGGTGGCTATGGATCTCTCTTCAGGACACAAAGAACACAGCCACACCCAAACTTATCTCCCCAGGGGTAAGGGAGACCAGAATGAAGGGTGGAGATTGAAGCTAGCTCAGTCTGATTTGGTTCCGCTTATCTCTCTAGGCCTATCTATCCTCCTCTGGTTTAGTTTCTCAAAGAGAAGATTCCTTGATGTGCCCCAGAGAACTTCTGGGGTTCTCTGTACCCCATGACACAATCAATAATCACTCCCTTGTTCCACATCACCATCATAGCTTCTTTACTCTTTGTGCATCTCTCTAGTGCTGGCCCTTATGATACTTAACTATATAAAAAAATTGAATATTGTCCCAATAAATAGAACATTAAATTCTTATTTCTAAACCACACAGTATGTTTCAACAAAACACAAATAAATACTTGGATTGATAAATTATAGAAGAAATATTTAGTAGAGCACATCTTAATGCAAGATATGACTAGATGAAAACATTAATTCTTGCATTACCTTTCTATTAAATTATTCCCCAGTCCAGTTATTTGAAACTTTATTTCAGAATTATGATTGTCTGACATGCCTCAAAACTTCTTGAAGATAATTCTGCCCTGTTTTCTAACAGGAATCTGGTCTGTTTCCTTTAAATAAAAAGACTTTAATTTTCCTTGAACACAATTAAGGATTCTTTATCTAATTTATCTAAAATATTTATGTTAATATTAATCATATTATAGCTTAAAATGTGTGTATTTCCATTACTATTTCTTCCATATCCTTTATAGTTCATTTAACTGCTATTCCTCAGGTATCTCAGCTCTCTGTCCTCAGTTCCAAAATGATTCCTATCTTGGGGGCAGCTAGGTGGCACAATGGATAGAGCACTAGCCCTGGAGTCAGGAGTACCTGAGTTCAAATCTGGCCTCAGACACTTGACACTTACTAGCTGTATGACCCTGGACAACTCACTTAACTTCAATTGCCTCACCAAAAAAAAACAATCCCATCAAGGTTTATATACTCTTTTCTTTTTCCATTTCCCAATATTACATAATCATATGAATACAGGCAACCTGTCTATATGGACATAATAAGAATATATATTAATAAGGAAAATAGTTTTATCAGTGTGGCAAACTTTGCACCCTTTTAACCAAACATGGGGAAGACACACTAGAAGATGAAGGAAACTGAGCCCAATAGATATTAAGTGACTTGCTCAGGGTTAAACAACTAGCATGTGTATGAAACAGAATTCTTCTTCAGTTCTTCATTCCAAGTCCAATATTCTATGTTCCACCTAGCTGACTGTTAAGGGCTAAAATTCTAGCTAAACTATCTAAAATATCTAATGAGTGGTCACCAATAAATTATAAGCTTTAGCAAGAGTTAGACTTTTAAGCATTTATTAAGGAGAATAAGAATTTGGTAAAGAGAGAGAGAAAGGCCTACATTCATCTGTCTATTAAAGGGAGAGCACATTTCTAGCTCCCTTCTCTACCAGCGTCCTCAGGAAAGAGAGTGAGACAGAGTGCCTGGCTCCCCCTTCTTCCTCCCACCCACAAACATCACATCTTGATGCCAAAGAAAAGACCCATGGTATTGCCCTCAGGGACGTTCGCCTCATGGCACAGTTTTTCTACAGTAAGTCTCCAGCAGGTGGCGTCATTCCAATCATTACAGTCCCCCCTTTGTTTCCTCAAGAAACGGGGCATTTCCTTGATGAAACAGTCAAAAATAACAGAATATAATAACCTATGCTAACTAACAATATGTTAATAAGAATATGGAAAAGGAAGAGAGGAAAGTTTTGTCCAGAGGGGCAATTTTTCGTCCTCATGAACCGATGCTTTGTCATTGGTCTTGCAAAGGGAGGGCCTCTGCAGAGAGTACATGTAACAGATGGTGTATATTATAACAGAAAGAGAAAAAGAAAAAACAACAACAACAACAAAACCAAACTGTTCACTGAAAGTCTCTGAAAGTCTTTTCTCAGATGTCCTCTAGGTGTAGTCATGGAATGGATGTCTTTTCAGGGGTTGATGTGTGGATGCTGTTAATCAGCCAGGAAAATTTCCTACAAAATTGAGCTTAACACAACTTTAAAATAAGCTTTGTCAGTAATCAAATCAAACAATGAAAGTTCTCAAAATCATGTCTAAGGGAATTCAGAATCTTAGTTGTTACACATGAAACATATAATAAAACAAAAATGGAAACATTCTTTAAAATTAATATTATTATAGTCCCCCTTTATGGAGGGTAATTGAGAAGACAATTGCGATATTAATTTTTTAAAAATAATTTTATCTTTGTTTCATCACTTTTTGCATCATCTGCCTAATTATCCTCATGCCATTATGAGAAATTTAAAATTAATATAATTGGTAGCAGATGTCAAGGCCAAATTCAAACACTGTATTTATCATGACACCTGAGATAATTATGGGGGTACCATAAAGGAACAGAGAAATCATGGTGTTAAGGGCTAAAATTCTACCTAGTCTGTCTAAAATATCTTATAGTGGTCACCAATAATATTATAAGCTTTAGCAAGAGTTAGACTTTTAAGCATTTATTAAGAGAATAAGAATTTGGTAAAGAGAGAGAAAGGCCTAGATTCCTATCTGTTAAAGGTGAGAGCACATTTCTAGCTGCCGCTCTCCACCAGAGTCCAAAGGGAAAGAGAGTGAGACCGAGCGCCAGTTCTCTTCCTTCCTCCTCTCACTAGCCCGTGTCACTTCCTGTCCCAAAGAAAAGACTCCTGGTCCTTGCCCTCAAAGACCTTCGCTCATGGGCGGAAGACTAAGTAAGTCTCCAGCAGGTGGCGTCATTCCAATCCTTACAATGGAATATGAGCATTCCCACACTTGAGCATTACATACTGCCCATGAAGTATGCCAGGGCTTAAAATAGGTGGATGGAATATATGTCCATGCCACTTGAACAAATTGGAGGATACTGAGTCAGACTTAATCAGAAGCATGGAATTGAGATGTCCATGGCATCAGGCATATAGGAGGGGGCATAGAAGCCAGGTGAAGAATGGAGATGGATGGGATCAAAAACTGCCCAGCCAGTATTATGGGGAAAAATAAAATAAAATATGAAACCAAGAGAATCCAACCTCAATATTTGTCAAAAGCCATTCCGTCAGCCATACCTTGACTTCAGGCACGTCTCCTCTCATGTGACAGTTCGATGTCTGCTCTTGCATGTATTCCTCTTGGATTGGATTGGCATCTTGGCCAACTGGCGTCTGATAACTCAGAATAAAGGTAATTAATGGTCTTAAATGATAATTCCCATAATCCAAGTCTCGTATGGATTTAAAATTGAGGATAATAAATGATCACAAAAAATGTGAATACATCTTGACTCAGAACACAATATATAATTATGCAATAATTTCAAATACCCTTTTTTTAACTAAGTATTACAATTACTTTTGTGAAAAATTGGAACATTTTCAAATACAGGTTAAAACACAACACAATCTCAAAGAAAACTTTTTTTTTTGGAAAAAAAGAAAACTTTTACAATGTTCCCCTCTTTTTTTTTTTTTTTGGATATACTTATCAAAAAATAGTACTTCTAGAATCATTATACTTGCCGTGGCAACCAATTTGCCAGGAAATGCTTTATAAAGAGTTGATCAAATAATAAGTTGAGAAAAATAAGAAAAACAAACAATTCAGAATATGGGAGCACAATTACTCTCAGAATTAACATTGTATTATGAAATCAAAACCATCTTGCATTGTTTCCTAAATTGGGAAAGATGAATGAATAGAAGAAAATACACTTGGAACAATAAAAGACAATGAAATTCAAACTAGGGAATCTAAATGAATATGAACTCAATACTAATAAGAACATTATAATATATAAACTAGATCACATGACTATAAAAGCTTTTAACCAGTATTCTCTTTTTTTTAAACTAAGTATAAAAACAACAATCTCAAAAGCATGAAAATCTCTGAAAATAGCCCATACTATTAATTTCAAAATGTAGATGTAATAGCATAGAAATCCTATGTAACCTCTGAACTAACATTAATACTCTGAGTAGAAGTTAAGAACACTTTTGATTCCAATATCTAAAATCCCCAATACTTATATCAATACCTTGCTGCTTACTTCTACATTTTCTGTAAAATATATACCCTTGCCACGGCAAAAGAAGTGGAGTCTTGGAACTGTGTTGATGATTGTCACTCTTATTCAGCTGTAAGTTTTTCTTCTTTAAACCCCTCTCTATTGTCTGTCAGTCTTTTCAACATACAAATGCTTTAGAAAGGTTCCTAATTAAAGACAAAAGCAGATAGCAAAATTATGAACAAAACGAGCATATCTGGAATTTAAAGGGCTTTCTAAGTTTGTCAGAAGCACAGCTAGGCCACAGAAGGGCTAAGTCTTAAGCGGCAAATGCAGGTAAGAGAGGCTGCACATAGGCATCAGAATCTCTGGACTTCCTGGTCAGGGAACGCTATTGGGCTTGGCCATGGGAGGGGTAGAAGGTGGAGTCTGAAGAGGAGGGGTGGGACCAGGGCAATTGAATCAGACTTGATTTTGAACTCAGGCCCTACCCCCACGCTAGGGATTTAAAAGCTTCTAGAGGTTGGGTCTTGCGCCCAGGCATGCAAAATTAGAGAATCTCTCAGCATCAGAATTTTGAAAAAAATACAAGAGTGCAAGGCTTCTCTGAAAAAGCATGGCTGGGAGAGGGGGAGATATTTACTTGTGTAAGGCACCTTGCTGGCTCTTCTAACAAGAAAATAAAAATAAAAAAAGAAAATCCACAAAAACAAAGCATTAACATGATCTTATCACCCATTTGTCTGGTTAAACAGACTGAACTCAAAAATAAGGTAATTAGGGAGTTTAAAAAGGTCCATCTGAAAAAAATTTTAAAGGGAAAACACCTGTCAATTCAGCAGTACTTCGGATTTAAAGGGATAGGGTAAGGGAAATTTCTTACCCAACCTGAAGATCAGAAAGAGTGAGGTTCAGCTTTCCTCTTCGGGTCAGCCATCTGTTAAGGGCTAAAATTCTAGCTAAACTATCTAAAATATCTAATGAGTGGTCGCCAATAAATTATAAGCTTAGCAAGAGTTAGAATTGTTGGGAAAAATTTTTAAGTCCGTCGGAAGAACGAAATAACAAAGTTTCCAGGCTAAAGCAAATAGGTTTATTGAGAGAGGGTTAGTCCCCCAACAAAACCAATAGGTTTATTGAAAGGGTTTTAGCCTCCCAATAAATCCGGTCATCCAGGCATTGGGCCTGAAAGACCCAGAATTACATAATCCATGGGTTTATATACCCTTCCAAAGTTACACTTGTACAGTATTATATCATTAGTTACACTTCTAAAATTAAAACATATTCTTAGGAAATATAAGGAACTACCTAAATGACTATAAATGACAGCATAATGATAACAATAGGGTGGGTCATTGTCAGGCCACTGGTCAGCAACATGAACTCTTTGTAGAAAAGTATGTCACTCGTGATTATTAAAATATAGCATTGCTGACTACTAGATCTTGTGATATGACCTAATGATTGACATTGGAAAATTAGGAAATATGAGAAAAGACTTAACCTTTTGACCTTATGTAATCTATATTAAATAGAATAAATCACAATTTTTAGTTAATATATTGATTATTATCTTAATCAAATCACTTATAACTATGTTAAATCTCTTATAACTAAGGGATGGGGAAAATCTCACTCACAACTTTTAAGCATTTCTTAAGGAGAATAAGAATTTCATAAAGAGAGAGAGAAAGGCCTACATTCATCTATCTATTAAAGGGAGAGCACATTTCTAGCTTTCTTCTCCACCAGTGTCCTCAGGAAAGAGAGTGAGACAGAGCGGCCTGGCTCCCCCTTCTTCCTCCCACCCGCAAACGTCACTTCCTGACACCAAAGAAAAGGACCCATGGTCTTGCCCTCAGATACGTTCACCTCATGGTGCAGTTTTTCTACAGTAAGTCTCCAGCAGGTGGCATCATTCCAATCATTACATGACTAAACAGTTCTTCATTATTCCTAAGGCTGAGGATGCAAGACAGTAACTGAATTTGGGGAATGGAGGGAAGGGAAACTTCAGAGGCCCTTCTGTTTTGCTTATGAATGTTATGAATCTCATATTACTAAGTATAGCCCTTGATTCTATTTGGTAAATTGTATTAGAGGAAAGATTTATGTGTTCAGTCTTAGCTGGGCTCAACTGTTGTAGGAAGTAAAGTAGGAAAACTAGCTTGGAATAACTTTGTATACATTATATCCTGCTGGTTATGTCAAAACAGTCAAAGTTAATATAATTAGATCATGTATACAAATCATCATCAGTGTTCCTAATATTGACATTGAAGAATGAGATTTTTCAGTACATTAGAGACATATCATACTTCAATATACTACAAATGAGGTATTAATGGATATTATATTAGGTGGCTTTCTTGATGGAATGGTTCTAACATTTGTAATTGATGAGAAAAGCCCAATGCATCCAGGTATCGAGTAGTGCTGAGATTTAGAAGCTGTCTCCCCCACCCCTCCCACCCCAAATGAGAGGTAGAGAAGGAGAGGTAATGGAAGACAATATATTTCTTAAATACACATTATTTTATTTTAATGAATGAATTTTTTGGCTTAATATAATAACCTGGTTGACATTTTTCCTTTAAAGATATTTTCATTCATATTTATGACATCCCTAAAAGATAATAACTATTATTATCTATATAATACAGACATAGATGGTTTAGACATTGATGCATTCAAGCAAACAACTATTCAGTTTGGCCAATCAGTCAAAATGTTCAGTCCAAACCTAAAGATTGAATTATAGATTAACAGAATTGTAAAGTTGGAAGTAAAATCAATAATCATCAAACCAAAACAGTTCTTAAAATAGACGCATTAAAAGCAAACTTCCAAAGTAGACATCCAGCTTTTGATTTAAGAACTACAGTGATGGGGAACTCTATTGCACCAAGAGGATACTCATTTTTGGTCACTCTAATTGTGCTCACCATCTTCCTATACCCCTTCTGTCCTTTGGAGATATAACTTAAAAAGACCATCTATAATTAGGTGCCTCCCTCTTCCTCTGCTCTCACTTTTTTTCCTCTCACTTTCTTCCTTTTTTTCCCATTTTTCCAAGTCCAGGTATCTTTATTATTAAGGTATAATAGTTAACATTTATGTAGGTTTGCAAAGCATTTACATATATCTTATTTGATCCTCACACTCTGGGAGATGGGTGCTATTATAAATAAGCAAGAAGGTTAATTGACTTTTCTAGGACTATAGAGCTAATGAGTGAGGGAGGATTTAAGTTTCTAAATTCCAAGTACAGAATTAAATTCACCAGGCAACCTAGAGGCTTCATATACTTGAAAGGCTTGCATGTGGATGATAGCCTTAACCTGGATGGCGGAACTGGGCTCAATCACTCAACATTCAACACTGTACTTTATGCTAAACACTGGGGATACAAATACTGAAGTGAGACAATCCTTTCCCTCAGAGAGCTTACTTTCTATTAGTGGGAGGAATTACAGATAGTAAATGTTCCTTTGCATAAGAAAAAATCTAATAAATGAGATTCCTGGGGAGGCAGTGAGACCCATAAATGGCATTTCAACTATGGTGGATGTGACTTTTATGTCAGTTTAGTAAACATCTTAAACTCAATATATTAAAAATAGAAATAATTATATTTCTCCTTGAACCTTCTCCTTTCCTACCTTTTACTCTATAAGGCAACACCATCCTTTCAGTTCTTCAGGCCTGGAATACTTTGAATATATTTCTTTGCATGTTGCCTCCCCCATTTTATCTCATCCCCCTTGAAGGCAAGGATCAACTTTTTCCCCATTTTTGTATCCCAAGGCTTGGACAGTGTATAATGAAGCTATTATCTCATTATACCCAAGATCATTTTTTTTCTGCCTTTTTGCACTGTTGATTCATATTGACCTTTCAAATCCACTAAAATCCACAGTCTTTTTGGACAAATTATTATCTAACCATTTCCTTCCTAACTAAGGAATCAAATGGTGAAGTTCCTGTCCTGAAAACAAAATTTTACATTGCACATGGAAACAACAAGGGGGAAGAAGGGAGGTGGAATTGAATTGACTATGCTATTTGCATAGAATGATCCTAAATTTCCACTGTAAAAGAAATATTCTTGTCCATCAAAATCATTATTAAATACCATATTTTAGTCATCTTCTCACTCTCAGTCCTTTGACCAAAAATGAATTTGTGATAAGTAGCATTTTCAAATCAAAAAAGGATTAAATAGATAGATCTAGCTTAAATTTGAGAAAGTTCATAGTCTTTTAGGCAACTAGGTATTGCAGTGGATAGAGCATTTGAACAAAACTCAGGGATATCTGAGTTCAAATGCAGCTTCAGATATTATTAGGTATGTGATTTTGTGAGCCATTTCAGTGCTATCTGCCTCACTTTTCCCAATTATAAAATTAGGGGCAATAATATCACAAGTTGGTGATGAGGATCTAATGAGATACTATTATAAGTGCTTAACACATTTTCTGGCACATAGTAAGCACTTAATAAATGCTTGTTCACTTTCCCTATCATATTTAAAAATTAGACTCATTATGCAGATCAGGACACAGGCTCAAAGGGGTGAAGAAATTTTTCAAAGGTTACACAGAGCAATTGGCATAGAAAAGATTGGCATTTGCTTTTTCTGATTCCAAATTCACTGCTGTATGAACTAAATACAGAATCTCAAGACAAGATAGCCTGTAGAAAGAAATGGATATGAAATCATTGAAAGAAAGCAAAAGTCGGAGGGCAGAGCCAAGATGGCGGAGGAAAGACATTAAGCTCACATGGCTCCTAATACAATAACCCCAAAAATAGCAGGAAAAGAACCCTTGGGGCAGAAAAACACACAAAAATACTGGCTGAGAGTTTTCTCCAGCTATAGATGGATTTCAGGGAGCCATACTGGGCCATGAATAAAGCCTATCCCCGCAATCAGGCCAACACCAAGACACCCACTAGAGGAATTTGCCCCAGTGCCTCTGAATTGGCTGCAGCACCAGCGTATTCTGGAACTGAGCGTGCGGTCGTACTGAATGGCTGGCCTGGGTGGGTAAGTGCAGGGGTACCAGTGGATTGGGGTGAAGGATTCAACTGTCCCACCCCAGTGGGCAACCAGGAAGAAATCCAGAGCAGTGGGAGACCCAGGTGGGGGGGAGGGGAGCAGGGAGCAGTTTCATTGGAAGCTGAGAACCACTCCACAGAAAGCTTTGCTGGTTGGTTTCTTAGTAAATAGGCCTGAGGTTATCTCCAGACCTGAGAACAGGCCAGGTGAGATTAAAGCCTGCCCTCCCCCCCAACCCCAAACACCTGGGAGCCTCTGAAGCTGAGAACAGGAGTGGAGCCAAGAAGCAGCCCCACCCCACACACACCCCCTAGTGGAGAGTTTAAAATCAAATGAAAGCAAGGCCAGGCAGACTGAGAAGAAGCCCAACCATCCCCCAGGCCATGCTGTAGCTTGAACAGTGTGTCCTGGAAGCAGCACTACACTTTAAGAAGGAGTTAAAAGCCAAGAAATAATAAGCCAGGATGAGTAGGCAGAGAAAGCAGAAGACCATCGAAAACTTCTTTGGGAGTAAGGTAGACCACAATACAACCTCAGAAGAAGAATATAATAATAGGGTCAAAGCTCCAACATCCAAAGCTTCCAAGAAAATTATGAACTGGTCTCAGGCCATGGAAGCTCTCAAAAGGGACTTTGAAGAGAAAGTAGGAGAAATAGAAAGAAGATGTAGAGAAAAGGAGGAAAGAGTGGAAAGGGAAAATGAGAGCGATGCAGGAGAGGTCATGAGAAAAAAGTCAACAGTTTGAAAAGCCAAATGGAAAAGGAGATTAAAAACTGTCTGCTGAAAATAACTGCCTAAGATTAGGATTGAACAAATGGAAGCGTAGTGAGCTTATGAGAAACCAAGACACAGTAAAGCAAATCCAATTGAATGAAAAAATAGAGGGCAGTGTGATATATCTCCTTGGAAAAACAGCTGACCTAGAAATAAATCTAGAGAGATACTTTGAAAGTCATTGGACTACCTGAAAATCATGACCAAAACAAAAGCTTAGACACCATCCTCCAAGAGATTGTGAGGGAAAATTGCCCTGATATTCTAGAAGCAGAAGCTAAAATAGAAATTGAAAGAATCCACCGATCACCTCCTGAAAGAGATCCCAAAAGGAAAACCTCCAGGAATATTATAGTCAAATTCCAGAACTCCCAGGTGAAGGAGAAAATACTGCAAGCAGCTAGAAAAAAGGAATTCAAATACTGTGGAGCTCCAATAAGGATAAAGCAAGATCTAGCAGCTTCTACATTAAAGGACCGAAGGGCATAATATTCCAGAGGGCAAAGGAACTGGGACTTCAGACAAAAATCACATACCCTGCAAAATTGAGTATAATTTTTCAGAGGCAAAAATGGGATTTCAATGAGAAAGAGGTCTTTCAAGCATTTGTGATGAAAAGACACGAACTGAATAGAAAATTTGACTTTCAAATACAAGATCCTGGAGAAGCATAAAAAGGTAAACAGGAAAAAAGACTTCATGAGGGATATTAAAAGATCAAACTGTTTACATTCCTACATGGGAAGATAATACTTTGAAATCATAAGAACTATCTCAGTAAGAAATTCAGGGGCAGCTGGGTGGTGCAGTGGATGGAGTGCTGGCCCTAGACTCAGGAGAACCTGGGATTAGGTGTGACCTTGGACACTTGACAGTTGATGGCTATGTGACCCTGGCAAGGTCGCTTGGCCCCAGTTGCCTCACCAAAAAACAAAACATAACAAAAATTCGTCACGAAGGAAATTCACAGAAGACATGGCTGAGACTGAATATGAAGGGATGATATCTGTAAAGCATTTATGTTTTGGTTCTTTGTAGGCAGACGGGGAGGGGTGTCTTATGTCTGGGGCTGGTAGTTGGCTTGGGGGAGCCTCCTGGGACAGGCCTGGGTGCTTTGTCCATTGTGCCACCTAGCTAATCCCATGATGACATCATTAAAATAGGGTTGAGGTATAGGAGGAATAATCTGGGGGAGGGAGAAGGGAGAGATGGTCTGGAGAGAGGCTTTTCACATGAAAGAAACATAAAGAAAGCTTATGAAGAGAGTAGAAGAGGGGAAGGAGTTGGGGAGTGAGTAAACCTTAATAGTCATCAGAATTTGCTCAAAGAAGGACTATACATACATACTCAAGTAGGTATAGTAGACATACTTTTGGCCCTGGGAGGGGAGAGGGAAAAAGGGGGTGGGGGAGAAGGGAAGGAGGAAAGGGCAGATTGGGGGAGAGAGCAGTAAAAAGCAAAACACTTTCAAGGAAGATGATGTTCTGCATTACTGCACCAGTATGACATATTGAATTGCTTGATCTCATAGGGAGGGTTGAGGAGGGAGGGAGGAAGAAAAATTTAGAACACAGAATTAGCTCAGGGACTCTGATCTCATTGGAGTGGGCTCATGGAGGTAATAGCTTTCATACCCAATTGGGAGGAGAAATGTATTTAACCCTGTAGGAAAATAGGAGGGGAAGAGGACAAGGAAGGAAGGGTGAAAAAAAGGGAGTGCAGTGCGAGGGAGAGGATAGTCAGAAGTAAGGCACCTCTGAGGAGGAATAGGTAAAAAGAAGATAGAGTAAATGTCATGGGAAAGGAGTGGGATGGAGGTAAATAGTTATAATCATTGATTATAATGGCAAAATATATGGTACCTACTTTGCTGGGCTTTTGTGAAGAAGATTCTCTGTCAAGGCTTAAGGTACGATATAGAGGTTGTGATGAACAGGATTCTATCGGGAAACCTGGAGAGACCTACATGAGGCTGAAGCTGGAGTGAAATAGTACTGTATACAAAATAACAGCAATAGTGGGGGATGATCTGCTGGGAAGCATGTGGTTGTTTTCAGCAAGGGCAATGATCCAATGTAATCCTGAGGGGACTTATGAAGAGTTGAAGTCCTCTGCAGAGAAAGAAACTGATGAGTATCTGAAAACAGATGGAAACACAGTAAAAAAGTTTTTTTTCATTTCTTCTTTGACAATTCCTGAATCTGAAGTTTGGTTTTTTTGACTGTTTTCCTCTCACAACTATTAATATGGGAATTCCTCCATGAGTACTCTCAGTGTATAACTTTTTTGAACTGATTGAGTTCTTTTGGTGGGGGGTGGGAATGGGGGGGGAAGAGAAGTTAGAACACAAAGTTTTTTTTAAATTGATGTTAAAATTTTTGTTTTTTATATATATTTTGGAAAAATTCTATCAGAATAAAATTTTAAAAAAAGAAAGCAAAAGTCCCCTAAGAAAGCTATTCATATTTGGAATAAAAAATAATAATGAGAGAGAGAGATAAAAGAGCTAACTTAACTATGCACACAGTTGTTAGGGGTTAACTAAGCCCCCCTTTCACTGTTTGAGCAAAGCTCACAGACAGAAAACCCTCCTTCCAGAAAATATGTGCTGATTCGTAGTTAGCCCTTGATAAGAGGGCTGTAAACCAAGATGATCCTTCCTGGTTGAGAATGCATTTGCTGGGCACCAAGGATGATGCGTTTACATAGGCGCCAAGGAAACTTCAAAGGATAGAAACATGCTCCTTATCATAGATAAGGCCTACATGGCCAAGGTCTAGGAACCAATCCCCTCATCCTGCTCTTTTGGCACGAACTTCACACAAAGACATTCCTTTTGCTCACCTCAGGTATAAAAATGTCATAATGTTCAAATAAACCTGCCTTTTGCCTCTACCCCGAGTGCATGGGGCCCTTCCAATCCCATCCTATGTCTCTGTGTCTTTTTTTTCTTAACATCTTACCTGTAGCAGTGTGGGGACCTTTTCCAGCAGCCCCCCGGATCCGAAACTGTCAGACAGTCATAGAGAGCCTTGGAACCCAGGCTTACTGCAAAAAAATAAGAGAGTATAGTTGAAAACAACTTGGAAATTTACAATGGACACAAGATAAGGAGTCTCAACATAACACAACAACAACAACAAAACTCACTAAGATATTTACCTCTAATCCACAACAAAATTTTGTTTATGAGATGGAGAAGGGGAAATTATGAATAAGAACTGCGAGAGACAGGAATAATGCCAGCTCTCTGAAATACTGTATATATATATATATATATATGAAATTATATACACATACATATATGTATACTAGGTTCACCTTGATATCTACACTATTACATGAAGATTTATGTTAAATCAAGCATCAAAGTGGTTATTAAATTTTATCATGTTTAAATTGAACAAGTTGCTGCAGAAAATTAATCATATTGATCCTGATACTCCACTTAGACTGTTTTGGCAGTCTAGGGGGAAACAAAGCTTGATCAATTTAGGAAATGACCAATCAGGCAGTTGTTAATTTGGAGTTAGGATATAGCTAATATTTATGTACATGGCTATTTTAAAAAAAACCAACTGGCTTTTTTTTTTGTTGGGCTGCATTCACAATTACACTTCTCTTTTCTATTTGACTTAAGGTACATTCCTTATCCATTGTAATATTTCCTTTAAGAAAGAATTGCCTGTATCTCTTTTAAGTGCAAAATCAAAGTTATATATTTGGCTAAAAATTTTCCTAGATAGTAATCACATTTGTCAAGAGTGCTAGCTACTTCTAAAATTTATTACACTCAGGTAGTTTCCTATAGTGAGGCAAAAATAACTTGAATCTGAAGGAAAGTATATAGTTAATAAAGAGAAAATTTATGAACATTTATGTTTGTATATTTGTGCACATTTGGGGAATAGCTTTCAAGGTTATTCAGATAGCATGAATTTTCCTTTAAAAGGCAATTTTTCATTCAGCTCAGTATAACCAAAGAGAGTCAGAATATTATTTTATAGTTATTTCAGTCTGATGCTCTGATTTACTTACAAGATATGAAAGGAATCTGTTTGAGTTAGTTATATTCAATAATGACACATGTTTATATAACATATAACATTTTAGGGTTTATTATGCTTTTGCTTCACAACAAGCTCTGAAATGGGTAGTAAAGACAGTGTTTTGACAATTTTGTAGATGAGGAAAATTATGATCAGTATTCAGTGACTTGCCATGGGCCACAGAGTGAGTAGTCCATACACTCTCAGAACTGGAAGGAAAATGCCATGACTTGCTGTGAATTGGATTTAAATGAGGCAGGGCTGGGATAGTGCTTAATGTTATGGAGTATCTTGCCCTCTTCCCCATATCTTTTAAATTTGCCTACTTGTGAATCTTAAAGCATTATGTAAATGACAGCTTCCTTATAGCTTCTGTGGATGTAATTGTTGTTGTTGTTGTTTACTGTTTCTAGATCTGTATGCTGGGGACAGTTTGAATTAAAAATACTTTGGTGTTACATCCCTTTACATACTTGAAAAAAAATGTGTGTGCATGTGTGCATGTGTTTGTAGTACTCATTCTGTTTTCTCTTCCTTATTGTAAAGGCTCCCATTTCCTTAAATACTTCTTCATATGACGTGATTTTTTAACTACTCTACCCCTGAGTAAATCATTGAACCTCTCTGTGCCTCATATTTCCTATCTCTAAATAACAAAAAAGCATACCCTGTATACAATTTATTGATATGCTAAAAAGGCCAATGACAAGCACAATTCTTGAGTATACTTAATTGTATATATCTTGAGAAGTTAGCATCTAATCACTATAATAAGAATAATGAAAATAATCATTATTATGCCTCTCCTTATTGGTGGAGATGAATGCCCTGCCCCTGCAGGGATGGCAAGGAAGAGTTGATGAGAGGGAAAAGCTTCAGTGTTCAGTCAATCTCTCTTTTAAATTTTACAAAATCAGTTCCATTTGGTACTCTAGAAGAGCCAATTTTCTTCAGGACTCCTCAAGAGTTGTCACTTTGGGGGTTTCTGCTTTGAGCTTCAAGAGAAGAGATGGGATAGACCACCCCCAATTCAGGTGGTTAAAGGAAAAGACACTGGGAAGACATAGGAGGAATGAGAAGTCTCTATCATTTCCCTACTCCCAGCTTGCCACACTAGAGACTTTGGGGAAATTTTTTACATGGTGAGATCGAGAACATTTTTGCTTGAGCTGAGTTATTTCATTTCCAATGAGAAAATTCTTTCTTTATTTATTGTCTGTTAAATATTCTCCTGTATATCTCTCTTTTTTAATCATAAAAGTATTTTATTAATTTCTAGTTACATAAAGAGATAGTTTTCAACATTTGTTTTTATAAGATTTCTAGTTCCAAATTTTTCTTCCTCCCTTCCCTCCCTTCCCTCCCCAAGACAGCAAACAATTTGATATAGGTTATATATGTACAATCACATTAAACACATTTCTGCATTAGTCATACTGTGAAAGAAGAATCAGAACAAAAAGGAAAAACCTCAAAAAAGAAAAACAAAAAAAGTAGAAATAGTATGGTTCAATTTCTATCTAGATTATGAAGTTCTTTTTTTCTGGATTTAGAGATAATTTTCCATCATGAGTACTTTGGAACAATGTTGGACCATTGTATTGCTGAGAAGAGTCAAATCTATTACAGTTGATCAGCACACAATATTGTTGATACTCTGTACAGTGTTCTCCTGGTTCTGCTCATCTCATTCAGCATCAGTTCATGTAAGTCCTTCCAGGTTTCTCTGAAATCTCCCTGCTCATCATTTCTTACAGCACAATAGTATTCCATTACATTCATATACCACAACTTGCTCAGCCATTCCCCAATTGTTGGGCATCCCCTCAATTTCCAATTCCTTGCCACCACAAAAAGATAAGCTGTGAGTATTTTTGTATATGTGGGTCCTTTTCCCTTTTTTTTATGATCTCTTTAGGAAAAATACCTAACTGTTATTGCTGGGTCAAAAGGTGTGCACAGTTTTAGAGCCCTTTAGGCATAGTTCAAAATTGTTCTCCAGATTGCTGGATCAGTTCACAGCTCTACCAACAATGCATTAGTGTTCCAATTTTTCTACAGCTTCTCCAATATTTATTATTTTCCTTTTTTGCCATATTAGACACTCTGATAGGTGTGAGGTGGTACCTCAAAGTTGTTTTAATTTGCATTTCTCTCTTTAATAGTGATTTAGAACATTTTTTTTTCCATATGGGAATAGATAGCTTTGATTTCTTCATCTGAAAACTACCTGTTCATATCATTTGACCATTTCTCAATTGCAAAATAACCTGCATTCTTATAAATTTGATTTAGTTCCCAATATTTTTTTTAGTGAGGCAATTGGGGTTAAGTGACTTGCTCAGGGTCACACAGCTAGTAAGTGTTAAGTGTTTGGGGCCGGATTTTAACTCAGGTACTCCTGACTCCAGGGCCGGTGCTCTATCCACTCTACCACCTAGCTGCTCCCCCAACATATTTTCAAAATGAGGGTTTTATCAGAATTACTGGCCATAAAAATTGCTTCCCATCTTTCTGCCTCCCTTCTAATTTTGGATGCAATGCTTCTGTTTGTACAAAAACTTTTTAATTTAATGTAATCAAAATCATCCATTTTGCATTTCATAATATTCTCTATCTCTTGTTTGGTCATAAACCATTCTACTTTCTATATGTCTGAGAGGTAAACTGTTCCTTCCTCTCCTAATTTACCTATGGTGTCACCTTTTATGTCTGAATCATATACTCATTTTGACCTTACTTTAGCATATATAATGTGTCTAGTTTCTGACATATTATCTTCCAGATTTCCCAGCAGTTTTTGTCAAATAGTGAGTTCTTATTCCAGAAACTAGAGTCTTTGGGTTTATCAAACAGTATATTACTAAAGTCATTTACTACTACTTGATCGTATCCCCTAGATGGATAATATGTAAGGGAGGAAATAAATATACTTCTAGCATGTCACCTCTCTGAGGAGAGCAGAGGGGCCTCTTGCCCCAGTCTTCTGTTTTTCCTCCTGACAGGAATTAAAACCTCCCTTGGAGAAGGGTAGTGGGGAAAAGAGAGAGAGATATTTATTCTGCATCCCTTTGATCCACACAAGAGCAGCAACCCTTCACAATGAATGGGTCTTTCGGCTATGTGTAAGATACAAATTGATTTTCTACAGAATAGTTAGCATTTCTTTTAACATTTTATAATTTACAAAATGGTTTATATATGCTATCATCTCTTTTTGTTCTGCTATTCAAAAGTTTCAGCATCTCCTTAAATGCAGTGTCATTCAATTCATACACCTCTTCCTTTCCCACAAGAAGAGAAAGTAATACATTTGAAATCACTTGCTAAAACCCAGGCAAATTATAACTATACTATGACCATAACCTACAAGTCAGGTGACTCTGTGAAAAAAAAAAAAGAAAAGTAGACTATGTTAGTAGACTCTGTAGACTCTATTCTTGATAAAATAGTATTAGCTCTTTTTTTTTTTTACAACTTACTTTCCTAGATAAACATTATTCTGGAGAAGGCAGGAGAAAATGAGGTAAGGCAGCTAGGTGAATAGAACTTTGGACCTGGAGTCAGGAAGATCAGCATTCAAATTATGCCCCAAATACTTATTAGTGGTATGACCCAGGAGATTTCACTTAGCCTCTGTTTACTTCAGTTTCTTAATGTATAAAATGGGGATAATTATAACTCTTCACTGTCAGGGTTGTTGTGAGGATTGAATAAGATAATTGTAAACCACTTACCACAGTATCTGCACATAGTAAGTACTATGAAAATGTTATCTATTCTTATTTTTATTAGTTTTGACAAGAAGGAAAATCATTTCTCCTGAGAATGAAGAGCTACAAGATTCATAAAAATGTTTTTTTTCACAGTAGTATGAAGGTATTGAATAATTTTGATTATAAAGGTAGAGTTCTAAACCAATTGTGAAATTTGGTTAGCTAGAGAAACTGAAAAACTGAAATGTGGAATATGACTTAACATGTACAAAGGCATATTAAGTCAACCTTTTAAATAGATCTAGGTGCAGAATAGGCTAAATGTTTTTATTTTCTCCTGCCATTATGAAAACATTGCAGTAGGAGAATCACAGTAAATCAATATATGAATAAAAATAAGTAATCCTTTCCAGTGTAATTAGGAAGTTTAGACCTCAAGTATCAAAGCATAGAGATATGCTACTTCAAGATTTTTTTTCCTAATGCAAGAAAATAATATCTCTGAAAAACTAAAATATATGGGGAACAAATTCAATTAAGTTAATGTGAAAAATAAAAGAGCTGTTTGAAACATTTGATAACTAGATGTAATAATAAATCGTTATGGGGGAAAATAGGGTACGGGGTTTGGATTAGGGGTAGGGGTTCTTAGGAATTCCTCTTTAAAGATTTACACCCTCTTGTACACAAAAAGTTAGAATAAGATGGTAGTTTATTTAGGGCCAAGGGAAGGGGAAGGGAGAGGAAGGGAAATCATGAAAGAAATCCTTGGACTTCTCATGGGGAGAGAGGTATGGAACAAAGCACGTGGCTCTGAGGTACCAATCTTCTCAAGCAGGAGGCTGGCAGGTACTTTTATAGGGGACTGATGAGGGTGACCATCTCACAGTGGAAAGTTCCTTTAGTGAGGGCGGACCAACCCCCACTGGTGGTGACTGGAGGAGTTGGGTGAGGGGTGGCTGCTGGATCTCACAAGCCATCTCCTCAGAAAACAAAAGAAGCAGCCACACCTAATCTTATCTCCCCAGGGGTAAGGGACACCAGAATCAAGGGTGGAGGTCCCAAACCTAGCTCCGTCTGATCTGGTTCCTCCTATCTCTCTAGGGGCATCTGTCTTCTGGTTTAGTTTCTCAAGGAGAAGATTCCTTGATGTGCCCCAGAGAACTTCTGGGGTACTTTGGGCCCACAACAAAATGAATAATCCCAGAATTTAAAAAAAAAGAAACCAAACAAACTCAAAGTGTAAAATTGACATCCTTGTGTGAAGCATTTGTCAGGAATATTTTTGAAAGTGCCTGAACAGCAATATTATATTTCAATAAATGTGAAGGATACAAATGATATTGTTAACCTGGAAATTAAGGAAACAATCAATATAGGAGAAATAAGGTCTTTAATCAGGTCAGAGGAACTATAGTTCGTGATATCGCAAAGCTTGGAAGCTAGGAATATTCAAAGATGGGAAACAAGGACAGGGTTTTTATGAGGTAACAGAACAGAGGGAGCTATGAAACTACCCTTGGCAAAGGTAAGTTTTACATAATAACCTAAAGTCCAGGGAGTAAGCTTGGGAATCTTTGGGAGGAGATTGTTTGTTTGGGGGAGATCCATAAGCATCAAGAGTCTGGAAATGGCAAAGACTGGTCAGCCCAAGGCAATTGATTTGTCTGGGAAAAGGGGGACTAGTTGGGTAATCAGTTCTCAATAAATTTTGTAGTTCTCAATATATAATTTCAATGTCTATCAATCAGGAATTGAATTGCAGAATTTTGAGTAACAGCACTAGCCCTCAGTGTAGATGAAAATAATAGCCTCCTAATATCCTCCTCTTTAAAAGATATTGAAATACCACCTTCTGCTCTAAAATTTTCTTTTTAAATTGTCATGAGCCTGAAATTTTTAGTATATATTTACCACTGGGCAGATGAATTGAAGGTCCTTTCAAAATACCAATATGTTACATAGCAGAGTTTACTTATGATCACATCAGCAGCAGAACAATAGGTGTGATCTTAGCACCAGTAAAAAGAAACTAGGAGCAAAGGGTAGAAGTTGCCTGAAGCTACATTTTGACTTAAAGTGAAAAAAAATAGTCTTATAGTTAGAACAAACTGGAAGTGGAAATGGGCCACCTCAAATAGTATTGCATTCTTCCCTCACAAAGGGTTTTCAAACAGACTGAATTACCATTTAGTGATGTTATTGGTGAGGAAATTCTTTTTTAGTTCTGAGTTTTAGTTCTGAGTTAGATTAGATGTCCTCTGAGCTCCATTATAAGTTTCATGTGATTCAACACAGAAATTTTCATTTTAATAAAGATAGGCCTTCTAAACAATGAGGAGTCTAACATAAAATTCTAGACTTGTCTTTAGAGAATTTTGGTCATGTCCCTGACATTATATCATATGCATACTCAGTATATGTGGAAAGCTGGCTCTGCCTTAATTTACTTTTTCTATCTCATCTACAAGTATTTTTTTAAATGTCCAAATTTACAGTTTTAATATAAAGATTTAATCATAAGTACAGAGACAATCATGTTAACTAGGTATAATATTAACAGAAACTGTATGACAAAAATAATTTTCAAAAATCTGTTGAAAAATGAGGAAAGAACTATACCTGTATGCAAATAATCTCTAAAAACATTTGTTGATGTCAGGAAAATGAATAAATATAAAGAAATAAAAGGGAGACGATAGTTTATCTAAATTAACATAGTAATGGGCTGAAAGGTGGCTACACAGTAGTTATGACAGCTGGAAAATTTAGTATCAGTAGTATCAAGGTCTTCAAATGACTGATTTAGTGCTAAAATAGATTTTACAAGATGGAGAAGTATGGGGAGGGGAGAATCATATTTTTTTCTAATCTAATCTTTCTTTGTAAAACACTTTAAATCCTATTGATTTTAGGATTACTTGTTTCGTTTAATTCTTTTGTGCTTCCCCTTTCAGTCTTATAAGTGAACCCCAACAATGGTCATGTAGTCTGACTGTCTCATTCTGAAGATGAGTAACCTGAGATAAAGAGTTGTGGCTTTCCCAAGGTCACATTGGTAATAAGTAAAAAAGCTTCTTCCAACACAATTTCTTCTTTCTTCTGGTCCATTACTCTTGTCACTTTACCATATCTTCCTCTCTCATTTGTTAAAGAAATGACCTTTGAAGAATGTAAACTATTCCTGGATTTATCAAAATACTTTGTTGTACCTAGAGAGATCCTTCTAAAAGCCATACAGAATTAGTTTATTGCACATTCAAAGCCTGAATTCAATTATATTACCTTTAAAATTGTGCATATTATGCATTACCCATCTCTTTTCTGCCCCAATCACACAAAGTTCTCTGACATGCACACATTTCATCCATCGAAATGTCCTCTTCCCTTGTCCGTACCTGAGACCTTGTGTACATTGTTAGATATCACATTTAGAGCTGAAAGTTTGGTTTCTTTGTGAGACCATGATATTCTTCTGTAAATATTCTTTTGAAATGTTTGGCAAGGCTAAGCCCATTATAAACTTTCTTTTAACTCTCCATTAAGCATTCACAAAGATTACAAGAAATTTAATAAATTCAACATGGAAAATATAATCTAAACACTTTGTGATCCAATCTGACTTTATATAAAAGTTTTTTTTTTTCTTCCCAATATGCCCTATCTTAGTTGTCTCAGGGGAATTTGGTTGTGTGGGGAGAACTTAGGTATTGCTCTTTAAAGAATTATACCCTCTTACACTTAAATCCAGTTGGAATAAAATAATCTTTTATTTAGGTACCAGATAAAAGAACCATGAGAGAGAGAGATTCTGGAGGGGAGAAAATAGTTGAGAGACATTATTCTCTGAAATGCATTTCTTCTCCAATAGAAGAAAGGCAAAAGGTTTTATATATTGCAGATTGGATGATCACCACCTCACAATGGAAAGTTCTCTTTAGGGGTGAGGGAAAGCCTTAGTGAATTGGTGGTCCTGATTTCTGGAGTCATCTCTTTGTCCCCTGGCACAGATCAGGCAGCAACCATGCCTAATGGACTTATCTCTCTTACTTCTCAAGGTATTTTTGTCTTTAGCTAGTTGGCCAGTTTAAACTTTAATAGGTCCTGATATGTCCAAACCCCATAACATTAGTCATGGAAGCAGAATTAGTAGACCCTGACAATCCTATTACTCTCTTCAAAATTCAACCGAGAACTTCAAATAACCTATTCCTCCAGGATACATTCAGGTGACAACCTATATTGACCCAAGTATCTGCAAAAGTACAGAAGTCCTTTATTAAATCTCTCTGCCTAAACCATAATAACATGGGTTCCATCTCCAATTATCTCTTTTGAATCAAAACTGCTTTGGTTTTGAAATGCTTCCTCCCTTGTTTTAGAGAAACCATACTTATAATTGTTATGGGCCTAGCATACCCTGTTTTCTGGGGAAAATCAAAAGAACCTTCCCCTTGAGAAACTAAACCAAAGGACAGACACACCTAACCAGTCTCCCCCACCCCTTGGGGAGATGGGATTGGGTGTGGCTGCTGCCTTTGTGAAGTGAGGAGCAGAGAGATGGCTTGAGAGATCCAGAGCTGCCCCTCATCCAACTTCCCCCAGCCACCACAAGTGAGGGATAGTCCTCCCCCAATAGGGGAACTTTTTGCAGTCAGAAGATCACCTCATCGGACCACCACCAGACCTCTATAAAAGTATCTGCCTGTCTCCTACTTGAGGAGATAGGTATCTCAGAGCCACACTCTGTGCCATGTCTACTCCCCATGAGAAGTCCAAGGATCTCTCTCTTGGTTACCTTTCCCTACAACCCTCCCTAAATAAACTGTTATTTTATTCTAATTGGATTTGTGTGCAAGAGGGTGTAATTCTTTAAAGAGGAATTCCTGGGGGCAGCTAGGTGGTGCAGTGGATAAAGCACCGGCCCTGGATACAGGAGTACCTGAGTTCAAATCCGGCCTCAGACACTTGACACTTACTAGCTGTGTGACCCTGAGCAAGTCACTTAACCCCCATAGCCCTGCAAACAAAAAAAAAAAGAGGAATGCCTAAGATCCCTTATCCCAAATCCCTACCTATTTCCCCATAACATAATAACATAGTGAAAAGCAAAGCTGATAAAGTTCCCAGATGTCTTCTATTTATGACAAAACAGGTAAAGACCTGAATTCCAATATAAATTATGTTATCAAATTATTGCAAGCCTCAAGTTGCAGATAGAGACTTGTTGTCAGAACCAGGAAGAGTGAGGTTTAAGAATTCTTCAACTTACTGACTGTATGACCATGGAAAACTTCTTCAGAACTCTACTTATATCTCTAAGATAAAAAGTAGTAGAAAAAGTGCAAACTTGCTATGGTAGAAGGAATAACTTCATGCGGCAATCTTATATAGCAATAAAATCACAAATCCAGTTCTGATTTTATTAGCTAATTGCTTATATAATATAGTATCGATAGAGTGGGGAATAGACCAAACTTATTTTGATGATAAGAGAATATTGGGAAAACTCCAGGGCACAGGTTTTTGCCTGGAATGCCAGCTCTTAATGATATATTGTAATGAGAAAATCTAGGTGGTATGGGAGCAGCCTGAGTATTCTGAGGAATTAGGAAGGAAGAAAGGGAGGAAGGAGAAAGAACAAAAAGAAGGAATTGCAAAAATAAATCTCTCTGCTTCATAGTTGTATCTGGGGACAACCTCAGTGAGCAAACATTTTGAAAAAGCAGACCATAATCAGTAAAGTACCCCCTACATGCATGAAATCAAACCATGAGCCAAATTGGTATGTGCAATGAGATTTATCAATAGACTTTGAAAAATATTTTCCTATCAGTCTTATAATACATCAGGGGTCTTGAAATGAATGTAGACTTGGGGGTGGGGGGGATTCTTAATGGAACAGGCTTGCAGTTACATCCAGTTTTTGTTTTTTGTTTAGATCCATCAGTTTTATTCCTTTGCCTTACCCAAATATAAATTATACCCTTGTTGAAATGGTGATACTCATGCATAACATACTATTACTTATATACACCTATGTGTAAATTAAAATATATTAAGGAATTGCAGAGGGAGTATAAGGTCTTCTGAACCTGTGACAAACACAATTTGCTAATAACTGACTGATCCTAATGTATTCCTCATTCCCAGGTCAATGAATTGCCTGGAGCTGACGAGACTGTCAATTCTAGCTTCTGATTGTTCGTAGATCTTACAAACTCATCCCTCCAGAAATTTCTAAGTTTTCTTTTTGTACTTTTGCTTGTTATGTAAAACACCTTACCTTATGAAATTGTGAGGAATTTATTCTTCCCAAGGGTAGTCTCATAGTTCTCTCTGCTCTGTTACCCTATATAAACCCTATTCCCCAATCCCCTTCTTTGGGGATTCCTAGCAATCTGCTTAGGGATACTCCAATTTATAACTTCTCTACTTTGATTAAAGACCTTAATTATGTCATATTGTCTCATTAATTTTCAGGTTGACAACTGGTAGAGATGAAGGAATATGTAGTTTAGATTGGTAAAGGAAAAAGGACATTGAACAGGTAAATTAATAAAGTACCAAAACCATAATCTTTTCGTACAGCCTACCTTGCCTTTAATCAATCAGAGTGAATATAGATATTACAATGCCTCAATCAAATGATATCTAGGTAGCTGCCCTAAGAAAATTAAATGTATATGGTATCTCCTGTATATATTATCTACCCCCCCCCACATTGTTCTCCCTGTGAAACCCATACATCCTCCTAATTTTATTTAGTTTGAGGATAATACCATTTTTCTAAATCTTTTCTGTAGTGGTACTCCAAGAAATCCAAAATATTCCAACCCCTTAGACCAAGAGAAAAACAGCTCTGTTTTTTACCTCAGGTATGAGGTGTGGCAGAACCCTGAGAAGCAGTATCCAGGTATACTGATAAGCAGTATCCAGGTCTGTAAGATAATATGCAGAATATGGATGGATGATGCATATCCTAATAATGTCCCATTATTCAAAGATCCTCTCACCATTATCTTGCCCTTCCCTCCCCTTTGTTTTGTAAAGATACAAAAGACCAGGTCTTCTCTTACTCCAGAGGGACAGTCACCATGGTGATCTGTTCCATAGCTATATATTCCTCTCTCCTAATAAATCTCTTTTTATTTTACAAGGTTTGTGATGGGCCTCCAATTCTTTGGGTGAACTAGCCCCCTGAACCAGGTCACAAGTCCCCCTACCACCACACTACTTTTTCATATTCTAGGAATCTTTTTTCCACTCTTGCTTTATTCATCATATCCAAATGGAATTGATAAAAGATAGCTGTGATATGAAAATAAACTTCTTGAGCTCAGGAACTCTTTTCATTTTGTCTTATCCCCAGAACATAGAACTGTGTTGGTACATAATTGGTCATTAATAAATGCTTGTTGATTGCCATAATGATGTAGGGTTGATTTTATCTCCTCAGCAGGAAATCTGAAAATTTCTTTCAACTCATAAAACAACCACTCTACTAGGCCCTCATCAATTCTCACTCAAATTACTGCAATGCCTCCTAATCAGTTTCCTTTTCCCTAGCATCTCCCCTCCTCAAATCCATCTTCCACATCATTGCCAAAGTGATATTCTCAAAATAATGTCCTGCTCAAAAATCTCTAATCACTCCCTATTGTCTCTAGGATAAATATTTAACTCCTCCATGTGGCATTTAAAATGATTGAAAGTCTGATTCTAACTACCCTTGTAGATATTTTCACATTTCTCCCATGAACAAAGGCTATATTTCAGTCAAATTAACCTACTACACAGTTTTACATAATTTAAATAATATCCTGCCCTTCTGTCTTTGTATAGGCTCCTCTTCATGCTCAGAATAAACTATGTTCTCTCAGATTCTTTACCTCCCTTCAGGTGACTTCCTACAAGATCAGATATCATTTTTTATTGAAAACTTCCCTGTTTCTGATAATCTTTTATCCTCTCTTCATCCTTGAATAGTCTTATCTGAGTTCATTTGTAATCTACTATAGAACCTAAGCATCTTGCTAGCAATAGCTCTTAAAATATTTTAATTGTGATTTTTTCCATTGTATCTAGTGCCTAGAACATTAAAAAATGTAAAACTGTTTCTCAAATTGAATTTAAATTTTGCTTTGCTCTCTTATAAATACAAATGAGAACATCATCTCAACATAATACTCCATATGTATCTTTAACAAGACAAAGTGCTTCATTACTACTGGTAGATATCTTTCTCCTAATACAGCTTAAGATCAGATTTACCTTTCCTATTTGACATTGCACTGGTAATTCAAATGAACATTTAAATTTATTATTTAATATTTTATCAATAATCATTTATGTATTCACATATTAACATATTCTTTACGTACTCAATATTTATTAATATTCCATTTGTCATTATTATCCCATTTATTTTTTAAAGGAACTACTGTATAACTACAACTCCCTCACATTGTGCTTAGGAAATTCATTTCTTTAACTGAAGTTTAAGGCTTTATATTAGCACCTAATAAATGTCACCTTATTAGATATAGCTCAGTTTTCTAATCTGTCAAGGTCTTCATGAATCCAGATCCTCCTGTTCAACTTTATGTCATCTGTGAATTTAACATTCTATCTTTCTCTTTATCAAAATTATGGCAAAAATATTAAAAAGTCCAGAACTGATTATACTTTCTTAGGGCCCTGCACTGGAGACTTCCTTACAGGCTGATAATTAAACCTGATTACTTAATCAAAAATACCATAATTTGAGCTTTAAAGGGACCTCAGTGTCCATCTAGTCCAACAATAGACCAAAGTAGTCCCTATTATTCATTGTAAGTGATCATCCAGTCTCTTTTTGTGAAAACCATTCTACTTCTATAAAGATTTAATTATTAGGGAGTTTGTCATGACACCCAGCTTTGATTTGTCTCTTTGTAACTTCTACCCATTGTTCCTGGTTCTCCCTTTTTGGGCAATAAAAAGAAAAAGTCTCATTTATCTTTATAGGATATTAGGTGGTAGTTGTCAATCAAGTATGTAAGTGAGAGTAGTGGTTATGTAAAAACCTAGGGGGATGGATAAAGCACCATCCCTAGATTCATGAGGACCTGAGTTGGAATTCAGCCTCAGACACTTGACACTTACTAGCTGTGTGACCCTGGGCAAGTCACTTATCCCTCATTGCCTTGCAAAAAAAAAATAAATTAAAAAGAAAAACCTAGGATTACTCATGGTAATTAAGTTCACTTGAGAAGTATAATTAACTGAATTGAATAGCTCTTTTAAGACACATTTTTCTTAAATCTATATCAGATTATGGTATAGACAAAATTGTAAAGCCTGAAAAATTTATCTTTGACTCTCCCCCCACATCCCCTTTCTGTCACTTCGTACAAATGTTTGTGTTGTTTTTCTTTCACTATCCTTTGACTTCCAGGCCATTAAACACACACACACACATGACTATACTATGCTTTTTGTTCTCTCAATGGTTATTGATACTTCATTAGCTTGGTCTTGAACCTTATATAAAGGTCCATATTTCCTTAGTACTATTAGGAAGAAATCAACTGAATAATCTATTGGATAGTAATATGTAAATGAAATGTAAACTGGCTCTGGTTTGTGGTATTAAATTCTTTGTGTTAAATGGGAGTTCTTTCTTTTTTATTTTTAATTAATAAAGTATTTTATTTTCTTTCCCGTTACATGTAAAGATAGTTCTCAACTTTTGTTTATACAAGCTTTCCAATTTCAGATTTTTCTCCCTCCCCCTCCCCTAGACAGCAGGTAATCTGATAAATCTGATATATATATATATATATATATATATATATATATATATATATATATATATATATATACACACATAATAACATTAAACAAATTTCTGCATTAGTCATGTTATAAGAGAAAAATCAGAGCAATGACAAAAAACCTCAAAATGGAAAAATATTAACACCAAAACCAAAAGAAATAGTATGGTTCATTCAGCATCTACTCAACAGTTCTTTTTTTTTTTTTTCCTGGATTTGGAGATCTTCTTCTATCATGAGTTCCCTGGAACTCTTCTGTACCATTGCATTGGTGAGAAAAATATAGTACATCACAGTAGATCAATACTCAGTATTGATGATACTGTGTACAGTGTTCTTCTGGTTCTGCTCATCTCACTCATCATCAGCCCACGCAAGCCCCTCCAGGTTTCTCTGAACTCCTCCTGCTCATCATTTCTTACAGCACAATAGTATTCCATTGTATTCATATACCACAACTTGTCCAGCCATTTCCCAATTGATGGGCATCCCCATAACTTCCAATTCCTTTCCACCACATAAAGAGCACCTATAAATATTTTTGTACATGTGGGTCCCTTTCCCCTTCCATTATTTCTTTGGGCAAAAGACCCAAAAGTGGTATTGCTGGGTCAAAGGGTATGCACAGCTTTATCGCCCTTTGGGAATAATTCCAAATTGCTCTCCAGAATGGCTTGATGAGTTCACAGCTCCACCAACAATGCATTAGTGTTCCAATTTTTCCACAGCTTCTCCAACATTTATTATTTTCCTTTTTTTGTCATTTTAGCCAATCCGATAGGTGTCAGGTGGTACCTCAGAATTGTTTTAATTTGCATCTCTCTAATTATTAGAGATTTAGAGCATTTTTTCATATGGGAATAGAAAGTTTTGGTTTCTTCATCAGAAAACTGCCTGTTCATATCCTTTGACCATTTCTCAATTGGGGAATGACTTGGATTCTTATAAATTTGATTTAGTTCCCTATATATTTTAGAAATTAGGCTTTTATAAGAAGTACTGGCCATAAAAATTGTTTCCCAGCTTTCTGCCTCCCCTCTAATTTTGGATGCATTGTTATTGTTTGTACAAACATTTTTTAATTTAATGTAATCAAAATCATCCATTTTACATTTTATAATATACTCTATCTCTTGTTTGGTCATAAACTATTTTCCTTTCCAAAGATCTGATAGTTATACCATTCCTTTCTCTCCTAATTTACCTATGGTATCACCTCTTATGTCTAAATCATGTATCCATTTTGACCTTATTTTAGTATAAGGTGCAAGATGTTGGTCTATGCCTAATTTCTGCCATTCTATCTTCCAGTTTTCCCAGCAGTTTTTGTCTGTGGTAAAAAAAATGAAAGTTTTGAACTAAAATTTAAGAGTTGGCTAACATACTACTGAAGGACCACCAGTTTTTGAAGGACCGCCCTTTCGAGGAAGAGACCATGATGAACAGTCGTGTGCCTACTGCTGCCCGGGAGAGTGTGGCCAAGCATGCGAGACTTCCAGGACTCGAGCTTAAAAATGAGGAGAGAATGGAAGTGGGCTCTCGCTCGACACACATGCTGACTCAGGTTTGACGGCGTGTTCCGGTGATCGGCTCTGGTCCTCGGTGGCAGCACATGCTTGACGCTGGTTCTCAGCCTGAGAGGTAGCTTTGGGATTCCGTGAGTTTTATAAAAGAATATAGACTAAGCTTAGATCTAAGACTATTCATTTGTATTTCTATTTTCCTATTTCCCTAATCAGTATCACCTGTTTGTTGGCTAATTAATTCCCAAACAATAAAAGCTAAGTAATCCATCTCTAATTAAAGCTCAGAGGTTTCTTTCTCTTACTGGTTTGGGAGAGATATATAAGGGAAAGGATAAAGGGGAGTTAGTGTTCTTATATCCAATTATAAATCTCACATGTCAAATACTGAGTTCCTATCTCAGAAGTTAGAGTCTTTGGGTTTATCAAACACTACATTACTACTGTCATTCACTACTGCATTTCCTGTGCCTAGCCTATTCCATTGATCCTCCACTCTATTTCTTAGCCAGTACCAGATAGTTTTGATGACTACCACTTTATAGTAAAGCTCCAGGTTTGGTACCGCTAACCCAAATTCCTGTGAATTTTTTTCATTATTTCCCTGGATATTCTTGATTTTTTGTTTTTCCAGTTGAATTTTTTTATTATTTTTTTCTAGCTCTATAAAATAATTTTTAGGTAGTCTGATTGGTATGGCACTGAATAAGTAAATTAATTTGGGCAGTATTGCCATTTTTACTATATTAGCTCTGCCTATCCAGGAGCAATTGTTATCTTTCCAATTATTTAGATCTGTTTTGATTTGTGTGAAGAGTGTTTGGTAGTTGTGTTCATAGAGTTCCTGGGTTTGTCTTGACCAGTAGACTCCCAAGTATTTTATATTATCTACCATTACTTTAAATGGGATTTGTCTTCCTATCTCTTGCTGCTGGACTTTGTTGGTCATATATACAAATGCTGATGATTTATGTGGATTTATTTTATATCCTGCTACTTTGCTAAAGTTGTTAATTGTTTCAAGTAATTTTTGAGTTGATTCTGTAGGATTCTTTAAGTATACCATCATATCATCTGCAAAGTGTGATAGTTTTGTTTCCTCCTTGCCTATTCTAATTCCTTTAATTCCTTTCTCTTCTCTGATTGCTAAAGCTAACATTTCTAGGACAATATTAAATAATAGGGGTGATAATGGACATCCCTGCTTCACCCCTGATCTTATTGGGAAGGCCTCTAATTTATCTCCATTGCATATAATACTTGCTGATGGCTTTAGGTAGATACTGTTTATTATTTTAAGGAAAGCTCCACCTATTCCTAAACTCTCTAGTGTTTTTATTCGGAATGGGTGCTGTATTTTGTCAAAAGCTTTCTCTGCATCTATTGAGATAATGATATGATTTTGGTTGGTTTTCTTATTGATGTGATTGATTATGTTAATAGTTTTCCTAATGTTGAACCATCCCTGCATTCCTGGTCTAAATCCCACCTGGTCATAGTGTATTATCCTGGTGATCACTTGCTGTAATCTCCTTGCTAATATCTTATTTAAGATTTTAGCATCAATATTCATTAGGAAAATTGGTCTATAATTTTATTTCTCTGTTTTTGCTTTGCCTGGTTTTGGTATCACTGCCATATTTGTGTCATAAAACGAATTTGGTACAACTACTTCAACTATTTTTCCAAATAATTTGTATAATATTGGAATTAATTGTTCTTTAAATGTTTGGTAAAATTCACCTGTAAACCAATCTGACCCTGGGGATTTTTTCTTAGGGAGTTCATTAATGGCTTGTTCAATTTCTTTTTCTGATATGGGTTTATTTAAGGATTTTATTTCCTCTTCAGTTAATCTGGACAGTTTGTATTTTTGTAAATATTCATCCATTTCACTTAGGTTGTCAAATTTATTGGCATACAGTTGGGCAAAATTATTCCTAATTATTGATTTAATTTCCACTTCATTGGTGGTAACATCACCCTTTTCATTTTTGATACTGGTAATTTGGTTTTCTTCTTTTGTTTTTTAATCAAATTAACCAATATTTTATCTATTTTATTGGTTTTTTCGTAAAACCAGCTCTTAGTTTTATTGATTAATTCTATAGGGTTTTTTTTGTTTTGTTTTGTTTTGTTTTGCTTTCAATCTTATGAATTTCTCCTTTAATTTTCAGGATCTCTAGTTTAGTATCTAATTGGGGATTTTTAATTTGTTCTTTTCCTAGCCTTTTAAGTTGGTTCTTTTACTAGCTTTTTAAGTTGCATGTCCAATTCATTAATCTCCTCTTTCTCTTTTTTATTCATGTAAGCATTTAGAGCTATACATTTTCCCCTAAGCACTGCTTTGGCTGCATCCCATAGATTTTGGTATGTTGTCTCATTATTGTCATTCTCTTGGGTATAGTTATTGATTGTTTCTATGATTTGTTGTTTGGCCCATTCATTCTTTAGAATGAAATTATTGAGTTTCCAATGGATTTTCATTCTACTTTTCCCTGGCTCTTTCTTACATGTAATTTTTATTGCATCATGATCTGAGAAGGATGCATTTACTATTTATGCCTTTCTACATTTGACTATGATGCTTTTGTGCCCTAATACATGGTCAGTTTTCGAAAATGTGCCATGTACTGCTGAGAAAAAAGTATATTCCTTTCTATCCCCATTCAATTTTCTCCAGACATCTATCATGTCTAACTTTTCTAGTAATCTATTCACCTCTTTCACTTTTTTCTTATTTATTTTTTGGCTAGATTTATGTAATTCTGA
This sequence comes from Dromiciops gliroides, assembly GCF_019393635.1. Taxonomy (NCBI): domain Eukaryota; kingdom Metazoa; phylum Chordata; class Mammalia; order Microbiotheria; family Microbiotheriidae; genus Dromiciops; species Dromiciops gliroides. The sequence continues at coordinate 138,135,477 of NC_057863.1, read as the reverse complement.
GAGGGGGAGATTCAGATCCCCCACTAGTATAGTATTACTGTCTAATTCCTCTTGTAACTCATTTAACTTCTCCTCTAAGAACTTGGATACTATACCACTTGGCACATACATATTTAATATTCATATTACTTCATTATCTATAGTACCTTTTAGCAAGATGTAATTTCTTTCCTTATCTCTTTTAATGAGATCTATTTTTGCCTGTGCTTTGTCTGAGATAAGGATTACTACCCCTGCTTTTTTTAATTTAGCTGAAGCATAATATATTCTGCTCCTGCCGTTTTCCTTTACTCTGTGTGTATCTCTCTGCTTCAAATGTGTTTCTTGTAAAAAGCATATTGTAGGATTCTCATTTTTAATTGATTCTTCAATTCGCTTCTGTTTTATAGCAGAGTTCATCCCATTCACATTTCCAGTTATTATTACTGAGTGTCTATTCCCCTCCATTCTATTTACCCCCTTTGTACTTTTCCCCCCTTCTTTCACCCTATTCATCCTTACCGATGTTTTACTTCTTACCCCTGCCTCCCCCAAAATGCCCTCCGTTTTTATTATCCCCCTCTCTTTTCTTTACCCTTTTCTCCTTTTTTTGTCCTCCCTTCTACCAGTCCCCCCTTTCCCTTCCCCTTTTGCTTCCCTAAAGAATAATATAAGTTTCTTTATCCCAATGAATGTATATGTTATTCCCTCTTTGAATCAAATCTAATGAGAGTAGGGTTGAAACAATGTTCACCCCTCCTTTCTTTCCCTCTATTCTAATAGTTTTTTTTTCACCTCTTCATATGATATAGTTCACTCCATTCTACCTCGCCTTTCCTCTCCTCCCCATAGACTCCTTTTTTAATCCTTTAATTTTTTTTGTATGATTACATCAAAGACAATTTACATTTATACCCTCTGTGTAAAGTCCTTCTCTCTGCCCAAATACATTTACAATTCTTAAGATTTATGAGTATTATCTTCCCATGTAGTGATATAAACAGTTTACCCTAATTGAGTAACCTTTTTTTTTTTTTTTCCCTGTTTACCTTTTTAAACTTCTCTTGAGTCTTATATGTTAAGATCGAATTTTCTATTCAGTTCTGGTCTTTTCATCAGGAAAGATTGAAAGTCCCCAATGTCATTAAATGTCCATCTTTTCTCCTGAAAGTGAATGCACAGTTTTGCTGGGTAATAGATTCTTGGCTGCAATCCAAGCTCCTTTGCCTTCTGGAATATCATACTCCAAATCTTGCGGTCCTTTCATGTTGATGCTTCCAGGTCCTGAGCAATCCTGACTGTGGCTCCATGATATTTAAATTGCTTCTTGCTAGCTTCTTGGAGTATTTTCTCCTTCACCTGATAATTCTGGAATTTGGCTACAATATTCCTTGGAGTTTTTCTTTTGGGGTCTCTTTCAGGAGGTGATCGGTGGATTCTTTAAATGATGATTTTATTCTCTGATTCTATGATATTATGGCAGTTCTTCTTAATAATTTCCTGGAATATGTTGTCTAGATTCTTTTTCTGGTTATGGCTTTCAGTCTGTCCTATGATTCTCAAATTGTCTCTCCTGGATCTGTTTTCCAGATCAGTTGTTTTTCCAATGAGGTATTTCACATTTTCTTCTATTTTTTCATTCTTTTGATTCTGTTTGACTGATTCCTGGTGTCTCATGGATTCCTTATCTTCCAACTGTCCAATTTTAATTTTTAAGGTGTTGTTTTCTTCAATGAGATTATGCAACTTTTTTTTTCCATTTGCCTAAATGAATTTTTTAAGGCATTGTTTTCTTCAGTGAAATTATGCACTTTTCCCCCCATTTGGCCAGTCAATCTTTGTGCTTCCTTTTCCAAGCTGCTGATCCTTTTTTCATAGTTTTCTTGTTTTGCTTTCATTTCTCTCCCCATTTTTTCTTCTACCTTTCTCAACTGATTTTTAAAAACCATTTTGAGCTCTTCCAGGAAGGCTTTTTGTTCTTGAGACCAATTCCACCTTCCCTCGTGAGGCTTCACATGTAGGCAATTTGAGGGTACTTTCCTCATGCTGAATTTGGCTTCTTCCCTATTGATATAGGAGCTCTCAATGGAGAGGGCTTTTTTTTTTGCTTCTTACTCATTATTGCAGCTTATTTATTTATTTTTTAAGTCGAGGTCTGCTCTGGGGGCATCAGGGTCCCTATTTTGCCCTTTTTGTGCAGGGGTATAGGTGCTGTGTGACAGGCTTTTTACTCTGAGGCCTTTATAGTGTGTGCAGTTCGCCCTCTGGAGTGTACTCGGCCAGGTGCTAGATCCCACCTGTCCCGTTCGTGGCCCTACCGCTGGTAACCTGCCCTCCCAGCTGGTGCAGGTAGGTTTGTCCACTGTTCTTATTGGCCACCAGATTTTTGAGCCCAGTTCCAGGGGCCTCAGTTGTTCTGCTGTGGCCCACAGCTCCTGCTGACTTGCCCCGACCCCTCGGCGCTGGGCTGCTGCCCTGCGCTGGGCCTCCCTTTTGCCCGAGTCAGACAGACCTTTTCCTGAAGTCTTCTAAATTATCTCTGGTTGGAAGACTGTGTCTCTCTGTCTTTTTGCAGGTGCTGTAGTTTCAGAATCCATCCAGAGGCTTGATTTAATGTTCTTTTTGAGGGAACAGAAGGAGAGCTCAGGCAGCTTGCTGCTTCCTCTCTGCCATCTTGGCTCCACCCTTATGGGGGTTCTTTCTAAGCTAAATAAACATCACTAGTAATAGACCTTTAAGACTTTTAAGCAAAAAAAAAAAAAAGGGAAAAAAAGAATATAATGAAGAAAAAAAGAAAAAAACTTCAATGAAGGATAAAGGATTTCAAGAACCAAATTATTTTATAACTGTATTTGAAAATATTATTTTTTTCCAATTTTAATTTAAAGCATGTTTCATCTCTGCCAACTTAAGATGGAAAACAGGCTACTCTGTAGAGCATTTCCTTTTACTATGTGACCAGAGTACAGAATCATAGGTTCAGTACCTGAGGGTACTTCAAAAGTCATTAAATTCAAACGTCTCCTTTTACATATGAAGAAATAGGATCAAAGAAGTTAATTGACTTTCTCAGAATCACAGAGTTAATAAATGGCAGTATTTAGGACAAAGATTTAGCACTGGAAGAAACCTTAGAGATCATAAACGGCAACCTCCTCATTTTCCTGTTGAGGAAAATGAGTAATAAAATATTGTAGCTGGCTTCCCCTTTAGTTGATGATGAACTTTATCTTTGATCATTTAGACCTAAGTTGAGGGAAATGTAACGATTGGAATGACACCACCTGCTGGAGACTTACTGTAGAAGAGTTCCGCCCATGAAGCGAAGGTCTTTGAGGGCAAGACCAGGAGTCTTTTCTTTGGCGTCAGGAAGTGACGCGGGCTAGTGGGAGGAGGAAGGAAGAGACTGGCACTCGGGCTCACTCTTTCCTCTGGACTCTGGCGGAGAGCGGAGCTAGAAATATGCTCTCCCTTTAATAGATAGAAATCTAGGCCTTTCTCTCTCTCTTTATCAAATTCTTATTCTCCTTAATAAATGCTTAAAATTCTAACTCTTGTTAAAGCTTATAATTTATTGGCGACCACTCATTAGATATTTTAGACAGTTTAGCTAGAATTTTAGCCCTTAACAGAAATCAGGTCTGTTTTAAGTTTATGGAAACTAATTTAACCAATTAGTGTAAGAATGTAGACTAGAACCCAAGCCACTTTACTTTACTTGGTCACTTTCCCATCCCAATTACATGATGTTGGACACTACAAATGTTGATGCTTAATCAGGCAAGAAGAAGATGGCGGAAGAGAGGCTGTGACTCCCACAAGCTCCAGATAAACCCGTCCATTCACGCCCAAATAATGCGGTAAAAATCAAAACCCAGAACAGCCTAATGCACATAAGAACAGAGTGAGACTGTTTCTCCGCAAAAGAGGGCAATTCTGATCACCTACTGATCAGGCTGAACAGCTCAGCGTCCGGTCCGGACCCAGCCAGGGACAGTGCCTCCAACACGTCAGAGTCTTCAGCACCAGCAGCTTCTGAGTCTCCGATCACCGACTGGTGAGGGGGTTCAGAGGTAGGCCCGGGTGAAGTGGAGGCAGTACCTGCTGGAGTTGGGGCAAAGTGCCCTGGGTCTGAACCAGTGGGCTGAATCGAGTGGTGGTGGCTCAGTGGGGAAGGGCTAAAAGCACGCCAAGCTTCCGACCATAGAGAATCAGAGTTCAATCAGACTTCTGTTTCCGGGTCAAAGAGAAAGCGGTTGTGATTACTCACAAGCCAGGCAGGCTGAGAAGAAGCCCAATCACCCCCTGGGTCACGCTGTAGCACGAACTGTGTGTCCAGGAAGTAGCGCTACACTTTAAGGAGTAAAAAGCCAAGAAACAGTAAGCCAGGATGAGTAGGCAGAGAAAGCAGAAGACCATCGAAAACTTCTTTGGGGGAAAGGTAGACCACAATGCATCCTCAGAAGAAGAAGATAATAATAGGGTCAAAGCTCCAACATCCAAAGCTTCCAAGAAAAATATGAACTGGTCTCAGGCCATGGAAGCTCTCAAAAGGGACTTTGAAGAGAAAGTAGGAGAGATAGAACGAAGATGTAGAGAAAGAGAGGAAGGAATGGAAAGAGAAATGAGAGCAATGCAGGAGAGTCATGAGAAAAAAGTCAACAGTTTGAAAAGCCAAATGGAAAAGGAGATTAAAAAACTGACTGCTGAAAATAACTGCCTAAGAATTAGGATTGAACAAATGGAAGCTAGTGAGCTTATGAGAAACCAAGACACAGTAAAGGTAGACCACAATGCATCCTCAGAAGAAGAAGATAATAATAGGGTCAAAGCTCCAACATCCAAAGCTTCCAAGAAAAATATGAACTGGTCTCAGGCCATGGAAGCTCTCAAAAGAGACTTTGAAGAGAAAGTAGGAGAAATAGAACGAAGATGTAGAGAAAGAGAGGAAGGAATGGAAAGAGAAATGAGAGCAATGCAGGAGAGTCATGAGAAAAAAGTCAACAGTTTGAAAAGCCAAATGGAAAAGGAGATTAAAAAACTGTCTGCTGAAAATAACTGCCTAAGAATTAGGATTGAACAAATGGAAGCTAGTGAGCTTATGAGAAACCAAGACACAGTAAAGCAAATCCAATTGAATGAAAAAATAGAAGGCAATGTGAAATATCTCCTTGGAAAAACAGCTGACCTAGAAAATAAATCTAGGAGAGATAATTTGAAAATCATTGGACTACCTGAAAACCATGACCAAAACAAGAGTTTAGACACCATCCTCCAAGAGATTGTGAGGGAAAATTGCCCTGATATTCTAGAAGCAGAAGCTAAAATAGAAATTGAAAGAATCCACTGATCACCTCCTGAAAGAGATCCCAAAAGGAAAACCTCCAGGAATATTATAGCCAAATTCCAGAACTCCCAGGTCAAGGAGAAAATATTGCAAGCAGCTAGAAAAAAAGAATTTAAATACTGTGGAGTTCCAATAAGGATAAAGCAAGATCTAGCAGCTTCTACATTAAAGGACCGGAGGGCATGGAATATGATATTCCAGAGGGCAAAGGAACTGGGACTACAGCCAAAAATCACGTACCCAGCAAAACTCAGCATCATCTTTCAGAGGCAAACATGGAACTTCAAGGAGAAAGAAGACCTTCAGGCATTTGTTATGAAAAGACCTGAACTGAATAGAAAATTTGACTTTCAAATACAACACCCTGGAGAAGCATAAAAAGATAAACAGGAAAAAGACTTCATGAGGAATATTAAAAGATCAAACTGTTTACATTCCTATATGGGAAGATAATATAGAGGACATAGGTCTGAACTGAATATGAAGGGAAGTTATGTTTTGTTCTTTATGGGGTGTCTTATGTATGGGGCTGGATTTGGGCTTGGGGCCTCCTGGGTCCAGGGCTGGTGCATTGTCCACTGTGCCACCTAACTAACCCATAATGTCATCCTTAAAATAGGGTTGAGGTGTAGGAGAAAGAGACTGGGGGAGGGGGAAGGGGAGAGATGGTCTGGGGAGAGGTTGTTCATATGAAGGAAACAAGAAAAAAGCTTATGGAGGGAAGGGGAAGAGGGGAAAGGAATTGGGGAGTGATTGAACCTTAATATCATCAGAATTGACTCAAAGAGGGGCAGCTAGATGGCGCAGTGGATAGAGCACCGGCCCTGGAGTCAGGAGTACCTGAGTTCAAATCTGGCCTCAGACACTTAACACTTACTAGTTGTGTGACCCTGGGCAAGTCACTTAACCCCAATTGCCTCACTAAAAAAAAAAAAAAAAAAGAATTGACTCAAAGAAGGACTAACATACATACTCAAGTGGGTATAGTAATATATTTTGCCCTGAGGGAGGGGAGGGAGTTAAGGGGGGGGAGGGGAAGGAGGGAAGGGCAGATTCTGGGAGAGAGTAGTAAAAAGCAAAATACTTTCAAGGAAGGTGAAGACGTTCTGCATAACAGCACAAGTATGAAATATTGAATTGCTTGATTTCATAGGGAGGGTTGAGGAGAGAGGGAGGAAGAAAATTTGGAACATAGAATTGGCTCAAAGACCTTAAACTCATCAGAGTTGGCTCATGGAGGGCATAACATTCACACCCAGTTGGGAGGAGTAATCTATTTAGCCTTACAGGAAAGTATGAGGGGAAGAGGATAAGGAAGGAAGGGTGAAAAAAAAGGGAGTGCAGAGTAGGGGAGGGGACAGTCAGAAGTAAAATACTTTTGAGGAGGAATAGTTTAAAAGAAGATGGAAAATAGAGTAAATATCATAGGAAGGGAATAGGATGGAGGGAAATAGTTATGATGACTTTGCTGGGCTAATACGAAGAAAATTCTTTGTCAAGTTTAAGGTACATTATTTAGGGTATGATGAACAGGATACTATTAGAAAAACCTGGAAAGACCTACATGAACTGAAGCAGAGTGAAATGCACTGTATACAAAATAACAGCAATAGTGTAAAATGATCTGCTGGGAAGCATGTGGTTATTTTCAGCAAGGCAATGGTCCAATATAAATGGCAACCCATCTACAGAGAAAGAAGTGATAGTATCTGAAATAGATGGAAACACATTTTTTTCTTTTCTTTTCTTTTTTTTCTTTTTTTGGTGAGGCAATTGGGGTTGGGTGGCTTGCCCGGGGTCATGTGGCTGGTGGGTATTGGGTGTGTGGGGCCGGATTTGGGCTCTGGTGCTCCTGGTTCCAGGGCCGGTGCTCTGTCCGCTGCACCACCTAGCTGCCCCTGGAAACACATTTATAAAAAAAAAATGTTTTTTCTCTTTGACAATTCCTCAGTCTGAAGTTTTGGGAGTTTTTTGACTGTTTATTTCTCACAACCTAGCTAATGTGGGAATGTTTTCCATGACTATTCATGTATAATTTATTTTGAAATGCTTGAGTTCTAGTGGGTGGGGGTGGGAATAGAGGAGGAAGAGAAATTGGAACAATTTTTTTTTAAAAATTGATGTTAAAATTTGTTTTTACATATATTTTGGAAAATAAAATTCTATTCTAAGAGTGAAAAAAAAATCAGGCAAGAAAATTGGTAGAGAGTTGGAGGAGCAGGAGATTGTAGGAGCTTATTTATGCTTATCAACACCATTACATAAAGTTGATGAGTACAGGGCATATCTTTGAAAAAAAACTATCAAGGATATATCCACAAATTTAAGGGAAGGAGGCATAGTTTATTTCTATGTGCCTAATAACCATGTATTAAGTACTCAACAAATAAATCAAGAAGCATTTATTTAGCTTCCTCCACAGTGACTGGGCTAAGTATTTGTGATATAAAGAAATAGGAAAAAAAAAACATTTCCTTTTAAGAGAGTGTAGTCTGGGAAGATACATAAAAACTGGAATATGCTATTCATTATATACAGGAATAAAAAATAATACATGAGGGGTAGCTAGGTGGTGCAGTGGATAGAGCACCGGCCCTGGAATCAAGAGGACCTGAATTCAAATCCAGCCTCAGACACTTGACACAACTAGCTTTGTGATCCTGGGCAAGTCAATTAACCCCAACAGCCTCACCAAAAATTTAATTAATTAATTAATAATAATAATGATAATGATAATAATAATAATACATGAAGGTAGTTTTAGAGAGATCACAAAAGTTGGAAGATAAAACTTGCTCTGATCCTTGAGAAAAAGTTCAGAGAGATTAAGCTAAATTCTGAGACATTGAGCTAAGTTAAAAGGAATAGAAATCTAAATTCCAGGCATGAGACAAAGGGGGAAAAAAAAAACATAGCGTAGGAAAATAGTGTCATGTATGAGGAACAGCTAGAAAATCAACATGGCTGACTCACAGTGTTTATGAAGGGAAATAATTTTTCATTAGCCTAGAAATGTTGAGAAGGGTTTCAAATGCTGAAGGGAACAATTAACCTAGAGAAAATGAATCTCTGGGTATTCAACCAGCAACTAAAATTCTTTTTTTTCAAATAGAACTCAATAGTTTTCCTCCAAAATTGTTATTTTTCTATCAGTTATTGGCATATCTGTTCTCAAAGCTATATAAACTCTATACCTCAGAGTCACCCCTGACACCCCTTTATTTCTGGCTCCTCATATTCAATTTGGTACCATTCTTTCCTACTCTACCCAGGTAATATTTCTCTCATCTGTTGCCTAACTGACATTCATACCCCTGCCAATGCCCTAATTGCCCCACGTGTGGACTATTATAATATTGTGTCTCAACTTATCCAAGCTATCCTACATAGAACTGCTAGAATCATATTTCTAATACACAACTTGAATCTTACTAGGACTCATTCTTTCCATATTGTCAGCTGAATAAAACACTTAGTGTTTTATTTTACATTTAAAGTACCCTGCAATCTGCTGGTAATTTACTTTTCCAAATGTATCTCATGTGATTCCCTAGTAGAAGAGATAAGATGATACATACTGGACTACATTTCCATTTCCTGAATTCACCTCATGTGATTCTCTTTGCTTTTACTCAGATCACACACTATTGATGGAAAACCAGTTTCTAGACTTCACCTAACTTCTGCAAAAGGTACTTATTCAAATGCCTTCTCTAATCCCTGAAATTTGCAGTTCATTATCCTCCGTATTGTTTTACAAGAATTAGAACATATTTCTCTATTTAAATGGCTTTCCTTTCATACTAAGCTATATGTTTCTTAAGGAAACTAGACTGTGTTTTCCTTCATAATTTTAATAGTACTTAATATAATGTTTTCCACATAAAAGTGTATGTATATATACTTATATGTATAAATGTATTTATTGGGTGAAAAAATCACATACATTAATTAGATTAAATTTAGCATAAAATATTAATAAAAGCTAAGACATAGTGGATTTTACATCTACATATATGTATATTTAGCTATGTATATAGATACAGATATATAAACAATGCACATAAATGTATTGAATATTCAAATATGTGCTATTCCTCATGGCTAGCTTAAATATTTGTGTATATACATATCTATATAAATGTACATGCATATGCATTATAATATAGTATAATACATATTTGCATCTATGTTGTACTGTGTCTTATTGTATATATGTTTATATTTTTGTATGTATGTATCTACTTATCTATATACTGTGCTATTTATATACTCATTTTATGGATGAAGAGACCAGGGCTACAAGAAGTTGATTGGCTTTCCTAGAATACCAAAAAAAGTAATAATTTTAGGCATTATTCCAAGAAAGGATGACCTGACTACAAGTTCAAAATTCTGTTATGCCTCCTAGTTTCCATTAGTAAATGCTCATTAAGTTAACTTTAATCTAATATGCCAATATATGAAATGTATTCTAATTCTGTAAATTCTGGCAAAAATTAGAAATGATAATCATATATTTAAAATTCTCTCGGGAAAATGTAAAATAAAAAAAGGATTTAGATTTTGAAAAAAAAAAGTTAAGACCCTTATTACATCTAATATCAGTGTGGTTGAAATACAGGTAAATGAAATCTATCAATGAAACTAAATCTCTTTTTGTTTTCATCTATGTTTTCAGAATTCAGATTTTTTATAAAATTCATATTGGATGTTTCCTCAGTGCTTGTCTTCCCTGATAAGTTAAAAGGCCTGTAAAAAAGCTAACTTTCGTCTTCTTTCTTCTTCTCCCCTCTCCTCCATTTTCCTCCCCCTCTTCTCCCCTTTCCTAATCTACTTGGTCTCTGTTTGTATCATTCATATACATATGCACATACATACATAATATATGCATGTGTATGTATATACATGTTGTATTTGTGTACATATGTACACACATGTGCATATATGCAAACACACATGCATTCACACACTGGGAATACAACATACATTTACATACCTGTGGTGTGTATTAATGTCTATGTTTGCATGCAATTATATATATATACACACACATATACATATAGCCTCTCATATGGACTATTATAATTATAACATCCTCTGTCTCCACCTCAAACTACACAGAACTTCTAGAATTATGTATATGTATATCTGTAATGCATGTCTATATGTATATGCATGTGCTTGTGTGTATGCATATGTATGCACACATTGTATGTATGTTTGTATGTGTGTATGTATGTATTTGTATATCACATATGCTTTGCTGAAAAGTTAGCCTTCTTGTTGTTATACATTATTTCACCTGCTTTCTCTGTGCCTTTGCCCAGGATGTGTCCTTTGCTTTCCTGCCAGTCCTGTTCTTCCTTTTCTTCCCTGCCTCTCTTTGTTAGTTGTCTCCAAGATTAATTCAAGTACTTAAAAGCAGTTTTTTCTAATTTCCGAATTAATGAACTCAATTGCCACAACAAAATACTTTTTTTGTTTCTTATTTTCTTAGCTCATATGTATTTGTTTCTATTCATGTTGTTCCCTCCACCTTCATCCCCATAGAACACAAACCCCTCTTTATTTTTTAATTTCCACTGAGACAAATGACACCTAATGCACACTAGTATGAATACTCAAATCTGTTGCTTCTGATGACAGGTAAGTGTAAAAGGCATGGGGGAAAAATCCTTAATAAAATTGACTTGACAGACCTTGTTACTTTTGAGTCAGCAAAGACTTGACATAGTGATGAATACTACTTATTTTCTATATGAGGATGATGGTACATCTATCCCAGGATGATCAAATACCATTTGGTTTAGAAGTTCACATTGCTTTAAAAATATTTCTGTTACTGATAGGAATAGATATATAAAATTATCTTGGCTTTGGGGTTGTTACTTGGTTCTCTCTAATTTTTTAAGCTTATGACAGCATTTAAATTAACCATATTGATTTTGTTATATTCCCTGTGTATCTCCTGATTAAATCCTTTATATTTACTGCTATCATTATTATTCAGTCCAAACCTCAGTCTGTTTGGCTCAAATATCAGATTGTCAGAAAACCACAAAGGAAAATTAAAACAAAAATTAAAGGGTAACAGAACTCTGCCTCATCAATTCATGAGGGAACATTGCTGAGATCTGACCTGTATTGGGGACCAGGGGGAGAGACAGTATTTTAAGGGTCTCACATTCATTCTCTCTTTTAATCTTTACTACAGATTAATAAATTAGTTATTATAAGCAGTATTATTCTCACTTCAAAGATGATTTCACAAAGTCCATGTAAAGCAATGAGAAGAACACTGGATTTGAAGTACAAAATCTATGCCTGTTCAGGTTTGAGGAAATAATTTCACATTGTGAGTAGTGATAATTTCATTACCTCTCACTTAGTTATAAGGATCAAAGCATATAACTCAACTCTATGCAACCAATATGCTAATTTATTTACCAGTTTATTGGCAAAGTTGAAATTAGAACCAAAGGCTTATTGATTTTGAGCTACAAGGGACATGAGTTGTATTAAGTCCAATCCCCTCGTTTTACTGACATGAAACTGAGAAACAGACACTACATGATTTTCATAGGATCACATAGGTAATAAGATGTGAAATTTAACCTATGTCCTTCCTGATTTAAGTTCAATCCTGTATCTCCCTAAAACCACTAAGTTTCCTGTCTAGAGAAGCATGATGCTGCTTTTCAAATAAATCAGTAAAATCATCATCATTGTTATCATAGTTATTATTGTTGATAATTCTTGTCATTTTGTTCAATGAAATTAAAATAGAAACTGTTCTGTGACAAGTAGCTATTTTGGTATATTTTATGTTTCATCTTTTCCATGAGATTGTACAGGTGGAGAAAATTACTACTTTTTGAGACTGAATAAAAGCAATGGGATTTTAGCTTAAATACCACAGGCTAACTGAATGTATCCTCAATCTATTTCTAGGAGGAGAAAGAATGATGGGGATGACATACATTTTATCCTTACACCTTATTTAAAGGAAGTTAATGGTACAGTATATAGAGCTCTGTGTCTGTTCAAGAACTGAATTCAAATCAGATCTCACAAACCAACTAAAGGTTTTTCCCCTGGACAAGTCAATTAACTTATGCTTACATCAGTTTTCTAAATTTTAAAATGGGCATAATTATAGAGCCTAGCTCAAATGGTTAATATGATGTTCATATGAGGTGATATTAGTTTTTTTAAACGTTTTTAGGATAATTTTGGAACATGGAACATTATTTTGATTTTTTCTGATATCTGTTTATTTTACCTCAAGTACTCGTTGACCAAAATAACCATATGTTACTTAGAATGATTCACAAATTGTAAATGATGATATAATAAAAAATAATGGAATAGTTGATTCTAGGATTTTAGAGCTTGAGATCAGAAATTTCAATTTGATTTGGTCCCTAAGTATGAGTCAAGTTACATTTATAAGAATGAGAATGTAAATATAACTTGAGCAAGATGGTTTTCTTGCCGGACAGAAAAGATTAAAAAGGACATGAAAACATTCCTCACAGTACACATCTGATCTAAAATGTTTTCATTTTGGAAATCAATGGCAACAGTTGCATCAAATTATTTTTTCCATTAAATATCTACTTTGTATAAGGAACTTTACTACTCCTGAAGATACAAAAAAGAAATGAAACAATTCTCTCTTTCAAAGAGTTGACAACCTAATGTGGTGTTATATCATGAATATATTTACTATTACATTATAGCATTGCTGGTAAGGCTGTACTATAATTAAATATTATAGGAGGGAGAGGGTGAGAATAGATAGGGTAGGTGCAAACTTTACTTAGAAAGTACCCTTTCTTTTTACAGTCAGCTGATGACAAATTCCTTTGTCTTTTTTACACTGACAAGGCATTTCAAAAAGATAAATCACATATAGGGAATCTATGGTTGTTTCATTATAACAAAATATAATGGGAAGAATGGCAAACTTTCTATGAGCTATGTGATGATTTTGCAAATCTCTTATTCTTTTATGAACTCAGGTTCCTCATCTGTCAGACATGGAGATTACCTGACCCACCTACTTCATGAGAACTGAGGAAGGTACTTTTGTAAACTTCAGGTTGTTTTTCAATAGAAAATATTTGTTTATAATGATAAAATATTGCAAATATAATGGGGGTCAGGTATGTGTTCTGACACATTAGTATGCTAAAATAGTGTCCTCCACATGGAAGAAACTAGTGGCTTCTTTCTTATAGAATCATGATGATTGGAACATGTTTAGACATTCTGCATTGGCCCACTGTGTCCTTCAAAAGAACCTTTTACCTCCAATTGGCCATATAGTAATTCCCCAATTGATGGGCTTCCTCACAATTTCTGATATTTTGCCAGTAGGAAAAGAGCTGCCATAAATAGTTTTGCACATGTAGGTCCTTTTTCCTTTTTTATGATCTCTTTGGGATACAAACCTAGTAATAATATTGCTGGGTCAAAAAGTTTGCAGAGCTTGGTTGCTTTTGTGGCATAGTTCCAGATTGCTCTCCATAATAGTTGGATATGTTTATAACTCCACCAACCATGCATTTTTGGGTTTATTAAACACTATGTTACTATGGACATTGACCACTGTATCTTGTGTACCTACTCTATTCCACTTGTCCAATCCTTCTATTTCTTAGCCAGTTTGACATAGTTTGATGATCACTGCTTTATAATATAGCTTGAGATCTGGTATTGCTAGGTCACCTTCCTATGTTTTTTTTTCCATGAATTCCTTTGATATTCTTGATCTTTTTTTTTCTTCCAGATGAATTTTGTTGGCATTTTTGCCAGCTCTCTTATTTGTTTTTTGGTAATTTGAAGGGTATGGCACTGAATAAGTAAACTAGTTTAGGCAGAATTGCCATCTTAATGTGTTGGTTCTGCATACCCATGAGCAATTGATATTTTTCCATTTGTTTAGATCTGAATTTATTTGTGTGAAAAGTATTTTTTACACTGAGTTTGCCTTAGTAAGTAGACCCACAAATATTTCATATTATCTACAGTTATTTTTAATGGAGTTTCTCTTTCTATCTCTTATTACTGGGCTTTGTTGGCCATATGTAGAAATACTGATGATTTATGAGGGTTTATTTTATATCATGCAATTTTGCTAAAGTTGTTAATTGTTTCATGATTTTTTTAGTTAATTCTCTAAGATTTTCCAAGTATATCATCATAGAATCTCCAAAGACTAATAGTTTTGTTTCATCCTTACCTATTCTCATTCTCTCAATTTATTTTTCTTCTCTTATTGCTAAAGCTAACATGTCTAGTAGAATATTGAATAATAGTAGTGACAATAGATATCTCTATTTCACCCTTGATCTTTTTGGGAATGCTCCTAACTTATCCCTAATACACACACACACACACACACACACATATGTATATATATATATATATACACAATACACATACACATACACATATATACATACCCATATACATATACATATATATGTATATGTGTGTGTGTGTATATTGCTTACTGATGGTTTTAAATTTATACTGCTGATCATTTTAAAGAAAGTTCAATTTATTCCTAGTTCTATAGTGTTTTTAATAGAAATGGGTACTATATTTTGTCAAAAGTTTTCTCTAGGGGACAGCTAGGTGGCTCAGTGGATAAAGCACTTACCCTGGATTCAGGAGGACCTGAATTCAAATCTGGCCTCAGAAAATTAACACTTACTATCTGTGTGACCCTGGGCAAGTGTCTTAACCCCAATTGCCTTACAAAAAAAAAAAAAGCTTTCTCTGCATCTATTTCAGTTAGCTTTCTTCTTAATGTGGTTGATTATGTTGATAGTTTTCCTAATATTGTACCACCACCGTACTGCTGGTATAAATCCCACCTGGTCATAGTGTACTATTCTTGTGATAATTTTTTTCTAATATCTTTGCTAGTATTGTATTTAGAATTTTTGTGTCAATACTCATCACGGATACTGGTCTATAATTTTCTTTCTCTGTTTTGGCTCCTCCTGGTTTAGGTATCAGTCTCATGAAAGTAATTTGGTAGGACTCACTTTTCACCTATTTTTCCCAAATAGTTTATGTATTATTGGGATTAATTGTTCTTTAAATGCTTGGTAGAATTCACTTATAAATCCCACAGGCTCTGGAAATGTTTTTTTGTCATTGTTGTTTGTTTGTTTTGTTTTTTCTTTTGGGTGTTCATTGACGGTTTCTTCAACATCTTTCTTTCTTTTCTTACAAAATGGGCTTATTTAAGTATTTTATTTCTTCTTCTCTTAATCTGACCTATTTATATTTTTGTAAATATTCATCCATTTCATTTAGATTGTTAAACTTATTGGCATACAGTTGGACAGAGTTGCTCCTAATTATTGCTTTAATTTCCTATTCATTGGTAGTGCATTCACCCTTTTCATTTTCGTACTGGTAATTTGGTTTTCTTCTTTCTTTTTAATCAAATTAACTAAATGTTTATTTTATTGTTTTTTCTTAAAACCAGCTCTTAGTTTTATTTATTGATTCTATAGTTTTCTTACCATCAATTTTAGTAATCTTTCCTTTGATTTTCAGAATTTCTAATTGGGTATTTAATTGATGATTTTTAAGTTGTTGTTTTTCTAGAGTTTTTAGTTTCATGTCCAATTCATTGATTACCTCTTTCTCTATTTTATTCATTTAGGCATTTATAGACATAAAATTTTGCCTAAGATTTGCTTTGGCTGCATCCCATAAATTTTGGTATGTTTTCTCTATGAGAAAATAATGAATAATGAATTTCTTGGGGACCCAGAAACCCAGTTTTAGTCCCTTTCTCCCTGCACTTCAGAAAGTTCAGTTCTTGAGGAATTTTATCTCACTTCTTTGGGACCAGCCCAAGGGTACAATAGAGATGGAGATTAATTTTTTTTGTTTAGCTAAGAGGACTGATGGTATTAAACCCCACCTGAATACTGGAGTTCACCCTTTGGCTGAATAATTATACTATGATGTCATATTACAGCTCATATTAATTTGAACCACCCTCAATTCACATCAAGCAATGGAATTGAATGCTGCTAACCAATTAGTTTGATTAGTGTATAGTGACCCACCTGTATCAAAGAGGATAAAAGCCTTAACCACATAAGTTGGGTGACATCTTGGCTAGCTCTCTTGGCTCAGGATGCTATCTCTTGATGCTCACTCTCCTACTAGGAAAGTGTAGATAATGTAGGGCTTCTAAACAGTGCTTGAGACATACTGGCTATTTGAGAGACAGCATTAGTCCTTTGGGGCCTTTCTTCTACTTTTTCTGAACTGCCATGCAGTTAATACTTTAATAATATTTAATATTAATTAATAATATATGATTACTGCCAAAATGGGTACAATAGCCATGAATATATAAGCAGCAATACTTAAAAAACAGCTTAGCAATAAGAATTAAAAAAAACCATCTTCTTATTATCATTCTCTTTGATGAAATTATTGATTGTTTCTATGATTTGTTGTATGACTCAATCATTTATTAGGAAGAGATTATTTTGGTGCAAATTAATTTGTTCTATGTTTCCATGGCCTTTTATTACATATGCTTTTTATTTCATCATGAATTGAAAAGTCTGCATTAACTTTATCTGCTTTTCTGCATTTGATTGTGAGGCTTTTATGCCCCAATACATGGTCAGTTTTTGTACAAGTGCCATGTACTGCTGAGAGAAAGATATATTCCTTTTTACCCATTCAATTTTCTGCAGATGTCTATTATATTTAATTTTCTAAAATTCTATTAAACTCCTTCACTTCTTTCTTATCTACATTATGGTTAGATTAATCTAGTTCTGAGACGGCAAGGTTGAGATCCTCCACTAGTATAGTTTTGCTATTTCTTTTCTTTTTTCAATCTTAATAGTATTTTATTTTTTTCCAGTTATATGTAAATATAGTTTTTAACATTTGTTTTTATAACATTTTGAGTTCCAAATTTTTCTCCCTCTCTCCCTTCCCTTACTGTAGATAGAAAGAAATCTGGTATATGTTATATATGTCCAATCACATTAAACATATTTCCACATTGCCCATGTTGTGAAAGAAGAATCAGAACAAAAAGGAAAAACCTCAAAAAAGAAAAAAAAAAGTAGAAATACTATGGTTCCAATTGCATTCAGATTTCACAGTTCTCTTTTTTTCTGGATGTGGAGAGCATTTTCCTTCATGAGTCCTTTGGAACTGTCTTGGATCATTACATTGTTAATAGTTAAGTCTATCATAGGTGATCCTCACATAATGTTGCTGTTACTGTGTACAATGATCTGTTTCTGTTCACTTTACTATTGCTGTCTATTTATTTTTGTATCTCACTTAAATACTCTAAGAATTTGGATGCTATATCACTTGGTACATATATATCTTTACTTCATTTTCTATGGTTCTGTTTAGCAAGATGGGGTTTTCTTCCTTATATCCATTAATTAGATCTAGGTGGCACACTAGATAGAGTGCAGGCCCTGTTGTCAAGAGGACCTGAATTCAAATCTGACCTCAGACACTTACTAGATATGTGACCCTGGGCAAGTCACTTAACCCCAATTGCCTTAAAACATTCAGGGCTATCTCCAACCAATCTAATATTGGCACTAGATCAAGATATCTCTGGAGGAGAGAGTGAGGTTGGTGACATTTCTTAGTCCTTTCTCTTTTAAATCCACTTCAGTGCAAGACTTGGCATTACTGTGATGTCATGATCCTCTTGTAGAATGAAGGACAAACAACAAAAAATCAGATCTATTTTTTCTTTTGCTTTGTATGAGATAAGAATTGCTACCTCTGCTTTTTTTTTTTAAGTTCTGCTGTAGTGTAATATATTCTGCTACAAACTTTTACCTTTACTGTGTTTTTCTCTCTGATTTAAATGTGTTTCTTGTAAACAATATATTATAGGATTATCTTTTTTTTAATCCACTCTGCTATCTGCTTCTGTTTTATGGGAGAGTTCATCCCATTCACAGTTATGATTACTATCTGTGTATTTCCCTCTATTCTATTTTTCTTTGTTTATACTTTTTTTTTCTCTTTTCTCTCTTTACCTTTTTATCAGTGTTTTGCTTCTGGCCACAACCTCTCTCAATCTGCCCTCCTTCTATCAGCTCTACCTCCCTTTTCATTCCCCTTTCCCTTCTTACTTTTGTATAGGGTAAGATAAATTTACATACCCAACTTATTGGGTATGTTTTCCCCTCTTTGAGCCAAATTTGATGAAAGTTTGAAACAATTCTCACACCTACCTTTTCCCTCTCTAATATAAAAGGTTTTATGTCTTTTCATGTGACATGATTTACCCCATTCTGCCTCCCCTTTCCTCTTCTCCAAGTACAATCCTTTTTTTCATCCTTTAAATTCCTTTTTATATCATTACATCAAAATCAACTTATACCCACACCCTCTATGTATATTGCTTCTATCTGCCCTGACAGAGATACATTTCTCAAAAATAATGTCTTCTTCCTCTGAAAGTATGTAAACATTTTAATCTTATTTAATAATACCCTCCCCCCAATTTTACCTGTTTGTGCTTCTTTGAATACATATTTGAAGACTGAATTTTCTGTTTCTGCATATTTCATTAGGAAGTTTTAAAAGTCCACTGGTTAACTGAAAATCCATCTTTTTGCCTAAATATTGTGCTCAATATTTCTGGGTAGTAGATTCTCATTGGCAGTCTAAGTTCCTTTGTTCACTGGAATATCATATTCTAAATCTTCAAATCCTTTAATTTTGAAGCTTCCAGGTCCTGTGTAATCCTCATTGTGAGTCCTTGATATCTAAATTGTTTCTTTCTGGCTGCTTGCAGTATTTTCTCCTGATTATTTGGAATTTGACTACAATATTCCTTAGAATTTTCCTTTTAGGGTCTCTTTCGGTAGGTATTTCATGAATTCTTTCAATGGCTAGCTATTCCTGCGGTTCTAAGACATTGGGGCAGTTATCCTTGATAATATCATAAAATATCCTTTCTAGGCTCTTTTTCTTTTTTTTTTTTTGGGAGGGGGGGTTGTCCAATAATTCTTAAATTGTCTCTACAGGATCTCTTTTACAGGTCTGTTGTTTTTTCAATGAGGTATTTTATGTTTTCTTCTGCATTTATATTCTTTTGATTCTGCTTTACTGCCTTGATGTCCCATTGAGTCATTAGCTTCCATGTACCCAATTCTGATCCTTAAGTAATTACTTTCCCCAGTCAGCTTTTGCTCCTCCTTTTCTATTTGACCAATTGTATTTTTTAAGGTGTTGTTTTATTTTTCAAAGCTATTGACTTTCTCTTGCATAACTCTTTTCTTTTCCTTATTTTTCTTCTTATTTCTCTCTTATTTGATTAAAAAATTCTTTCCGAGCTTTTCCAAGAAGGCTTTTTGGTCCTGTGACTAATTCATCTTTCCCTTTGTGGCTTTGCATTTATGCATTTTGATATTGTTGTTCTCTTCTGAGTTTGAGTTATGGCCTTCCCTATCATGACAGTAGTTTTCTAGGTGAAGGTTCTGTTCTGTTTCTTACTCACATTTTAGCCTATTTTTTGACTTTTAAAGTTGATATATGCTCCTGAGGTACAGGGAACACTGTCCTGAGCTGCTTTTGCTAGGGCCAGGGGCCTGATCGCTGGCTTTCTATTCCAAGGCCTCAGCAGCTTGAGGCTTGTTCACTGAGCAGGGGCGTCCTGGCCTAGCTGTGTCTGTTGTGAAGCAGATCACCAGTTAGCAGATTGCCTTCTGTTGTGGGTTTTGGAGCCTCACAACTGTCCTTCTATACCACTAGGTTTCTGAATCAGGACCAAGGGTCCTTAAATACTGATCTGTGCTGTGACTAATACCCTTTTTCTGGGTAACCCAGATACTCTCTGCACTGCACTGTTCTCACCTTTTAGTCAACTGAGAAAGATCTTTCCTGAAGTCATTCTAGATTATCTTAAGTTGTAATACTGTTCCACTTCATCTTTTTTGTAGTCCACTGGAAGTCCAGTCCTCTGGAGCTCCAGAATGTGTTTAGAGGCTAAATTTAACATTGTCCCTGAGGGAAATTTGGGAGAACTCAGGCAACTTCCTGAATTCTCTTTGCCATCTTGGCTCTGCCCCAGATCTTCAGTCTTTTAGTGTTGCAGCTGCTACTCTGTATAATCCTAATTGTGGTCCCCAATATATAAATTGTTTCTTTTTAGCCACTTGCAGTTTTTTCCCTTGACCTGATAGTTAACTTGGGTATGATGATCCTTGAAGTTTCTATTTTGTGATCACTTTCTTCAGGTGATGAGTAGATTCTTTAAATGCCTTGTTTCCCTTTGTTTCCAGGGTATTAGGAAAGTTTTCCTTGAAAATTTCTTGAAAGATGCTGTCCAGATCCTAGCTTTGATTATAGCTTTCAGGTAGTCCAATGATTCTGAAATAGTGTCTCCTGAACATATTTTCCATGTTAGTTGTTCTTCCTTTGATATATGTTATATTTTCTTCTATTTTTTTCATTCTTTTGAATTTGATTGATTTAAATTGTCTCATAGTGTCATTATCTTCTATTTACCCAATTCCAACTTTAGAGCACTTGTTTCCCTCAATTAGCTTTTGTACTTTTTTTTTTCCTATTTGGTCAATTGTACATTTTAAATAGTTGTTTTCTTCAATGGCTTGTTCTATCTCCTTTCCATTTTTCCGATTCTATTTTTTGAACAATCATTTTCTTTTCCAATCTATTGACTTTTTTCATAATTCTTTTGTGCCACTCTCATTTCTTTCCCCACATTTTCTTCTGCCTCTCTTATATGAATTGTAAGCCCCTTTTTGATCTCTTCCATTGGTTCTTTTTGAGCATGAGACCTTTTCCCAGTTTTTCTTGGGGTTTTGCCCATAGGTGTTTTGACATTTTTGTCCTCTTCTGAGTTTGTGTCTTGATCTTCCCTGTTACATAGTAATTTTCCATGGTAAGATCCCTTTGTTGTTGCTGTTGCTGTGATTTTTTTTTTTGGGGGGGGGTTGCTTATCTTTTTTGTCCTTTTTCTTTTTGTTTAAATTTGATCTCTGCTCCTGGGTTGGATGGAACACTCCTTCAGACCCTGACTGTTTATATGGTGCTACCTTAATGTTGCGCTGAGGCTTATGGGGGTCCCTTGTGTCTGGTGCTTTGCAGAGGTGTGGGGTAGGAGGTTGATGGTGTTTCTGGAGGCTATAGGAGTCTGGCAGCTTATATGGTGCTGAGGTGGGGTCCTAGTGCTGGTATCTGGAATGTGCTGAGACCCATGGTATATTTTTCCATTCCCCATGATCTGCAGTGAAGCAGGTGATGGTCTGGTAGCTGGTGTATACCTGTTTGCCTGTGTACAGATGGAACTACATCATGACAATTCTCAGAACTGGTGTCTTTATATTCCTCTGGTTATCTTAAGGCACATAGGGGACCTGGTGTTGGTGTCTGCCTGTTGCACCACACTGAGTCTCAGAGTCTGCCACTGGTTTGCTATATTGGGGCTTCCTGAAAGCCTGCTGAGGTACTTCCTGTCCTGGATGTGCTCCCCTTTTACACAAATGAGATAGACCTTTCTTGCTCATTTTCCAAGTTTCTTGGCCTCAAAGATTGTTTTACCCCTAAACTCAGGTTAAGATGACATAGGGAAACTTATGAACCCAAGATTCTGGAATTTTTTTTTTTTACATTTATTCTTTCCACATATTTGAAGTAAATATCTCTTTATAAAAGGTAACCTTATTATGAGTGCTTAAATAAAACTGGGGTGATATTCAGGGCTCCCAAGTATAGTCATTGGTGTCTCAGATGATTGACACAGAAAAGAGATTAAATATTAGCTCATCAATATCTAAGAATTCTGACAAGGGGGAAATGTAATAGTCTTGGTCCTGAGAGAGTCAGGCAAGAGTTAAGCATATATATATATATATATATATATATATATATATATATATATATATATATATATAAGCATATATATATATCTGTACAGCATGTGTGTGTGTGTATTTGTGTATGCACTTGTATGCACCAAGAGACAGAAAAATAGATACATAGATGTGAATTTTCATTTATTAACCTACTTTAAAAGCTGAAATGATCACATTGTAATCTTAACATTTAGTATTAATAATTTTGCAAAATTCATTATAATACAATCTATATTAAGATTACCATATAATTTCAATGTTTAAGAAAAAAAACAATGAAGGAAAGTATGTGATTTAAGACAAATTTAGGCTAAAGAAATACAGTTATAAAAACATTATTTTCACAAGTATCTATGTATAAAACTATATTCTAAATCAATAATACCATGATTGAAAAACTGCTAACCAGTAGTGAGAAAGTTAAAGAATTATACCTTGAATATTTTTCCTATTACATCTATGCTAAAGCATCCTTTTTCCTCAACATAATATATTTTTTATTAAGTAATGTAGTAGAAGAAGGTCATTAAATAAAATTTTATTGTGTGAACTGAACGTATTCCAAACAAGAGTAGTGCTGGAATGTGTTAAAGTAGACAGCTTCAGTTCAATTGTAAAGGACAGGTAATGTGATTTTTAAATATAGAATTAAATATTGCTGCCCAATAGTGTCACTTTAAAGAATGTATAATTTCAAGGCAAGGCAAGGGAAGTCTGGCAGCTAGATGATTCAGTGGATACAATACTGGACCTGGAGTCAGAATACCTGAATTCAAATCCAGTCTCAGATACTTGTTATCTGTGTGACACTGGGCAAGTCACTTAATCTCTATTTGCCTTAACATACTCCAGAAGGAAATGGCAATGCACTACAATCTCTTTGCCAAGAAAACCTCATGTACAACATGGTCCAGAGTCATGAGGAATCAGGCATGATTGAACAAAAGCAGCTATATACTAGACACTGTACTAAAGACTCAGGATACAAAGAACAACATAAGTGGTCCTTTTCTTTAAGGAAACCACAGTCTAATGGGGGAAACAAAATGTCAATAAGATTGTACAAAAATAATCATTTGTTACTAAAATTCCATTCATGCTTTGATTTGTAAATACAATGCCATTGGGTGACAACAAATACCATAGAGATGAATGGAAAATCACAATTTTGAATAAATTTACCCAAGGACAGGCAAAATATTATCTCTTTCTTTTTTCTTTTTTTAAGTAATAAACAATTTTATTTATAGATTTGGGTTCCAATTTTTATCTCTCCTTCCTTCCCTTCCCTGACCCCTCCCTGAGGGGGAAAACAATCAGATAAGGGTTATACATACAAAATTATGTAAAACATTAACATATTAGTCATTTTGTATAAGAAAACTTGAATAAAAAAAACAAAAGAAAATGAAATATAATTTGTTTCACTCTGTGTTCCATTAATATCAGTTCTTTTATTGGAGGTAGATAGTATGTTTCATCATTAGTCTTTGGGATTGTCTTAGATCATTGTATTACTAAGAGTAGTTAAGTAATTCATAATTCTTCATCAAACACTATTTTTGTCTCTGTGCACAATGTGCTCTTGGTTCTGCTCTCTACACTATTCATCAGTTCATACAAGTATTTCCAGGACTTTCTGAAATTATCTGTCATTTCTTATAGCACAAAAATATTACATCACCAACCTATACCACACCTTGTTTAGCCATTCCCCAATTGATGACCATTCCTTTGATTTGCAATTCTTAGCCTCCACAAAAAGAACCACTATAAGTATATTTGTAGAAATAAGTCTTTTTCTCTTTTTGGGGATTTCTTTGGGATATAAACCTAGCAGTAGTATTACCACATTAAAGTGGATACACAGTTCTATAGCCCTTAGGGCATAGTTCTAAATTGCTCTCCAGCATGATTGGATCTTTTCAGAACTCCACCAACAGTGCATTAGCATCCCAGTTTTCTCATATCCCTTCCAACACCCAATATTTTCTGTTTTTGTTATATTTGCCACTCTGATAGGTATGAAGTAATACCTCAGAGTTGTTTTAATTTGCATTTCTCTGATCAATAGTGATCTAGAGCATTGTTTCTCATGATTATAAATACCTTTTATTTCTTTTTCTGAAAACTGCCAGTTCATATCCTTTAACAATTTATCAATTGGAGAATGACTTTTTTTTTTTTATAAATTTGACTCAGTTCTCTATATATTTGACAAATGAGGCCTTGATCAGAGATATTTATTTCAACAATCCTTTCCCAGGTTTCTGCATCCCCTGTAATTTTGGTTACATTAGTTTTGTTTGTACAAAAACTTTCTGATTTTACATAATCAAAATGATCTATTTTATATTTTGTTTTATTTTCTAGATCTTCTTTGGTCCAAAATTCTTCCTCTGCTCATAAACCTGACAGTTAAATGATTCCATATCCTCTTAATTTGCTTATGCTATCATCCTTTATGTGTAAGCCATGTACCCATTTTGACCTTATGTTAGTATGTGGTGTGAGATGTTGGTCTATACCTAGTTTCTGCCATATTGTTTTTCAGCTTTCCAAGCAGTTTATGTCAAATAATAACTTTTTGTTCTAAAAGCTTGGCTCTTTGGGTTTATCATTAGATTACTACAGTCATTTACTATAGAATATTTTGTATGTATTTTATTCCACTGACCCACCTCTCTATTTCTTAGCCAGTACCAGATTATTTGGATAATTACCACTTTATAATACAGTTTGAGATCTGATACTGCTAGACCCCCTTCTTTTTTTATTGATTGCCATGATATCATTGAGTTTTTTCCAGATTAATTTTGTTATTATTTTTCTAGATCTATAAAATATTTTTGTTAGTTTGATTGGTATAGAACTAAATAAATAAATTAACTTAGGAAGGATTGTCATTTTTATTATATTAACCTGGAGTACCCATGAGCAATTAATATTTTTCCAATTACTTAAGTCTGTCTTTTTTGTGTGAAAAGTGTTTTGTAGTTCTAGTCATATAGTTCCTGGGTTTGTCTTTGTAGGTAGACTTCAAAGTGCTTTATATTGGCCAAAGTTATTTTAAATGGAATTTCTCTTTTTGTTGTTGCTGGACTTTATTGATAATATATATAGATGATGATGATGATGATTTATATGAGTTTATTTTATATTGTGTAACTTTGCTAAAGTGGTTAATAATTTCAAGTATCTTTAGTTAATTCTCTAGGAATTTCTAAATATAACATCATATCATCTGGAAAGAGTGATAGTTTTGTTTCCTCATTACCTATTCTAATTCCTTTCATTTATTTTTCTTCTCTTATTTCTATAGCTAATATTTCTAGTACAATATTAAATAATAGAGGTTATAATGGGCATCCTTGATTCACCTCTGATTGTATTGGGAAGGCTTCTAGCTTATTCCCAGGACACATGATGCTTGCTGATGGTTTTAGATAAGTAGTACTTATAATTTAAAGGGAAGCTCCTTTTAGTCCTATGCTCTATAGTTTTGTTTTTGTTTTTTGGTAGGGCAATGGGGGTTAAGTGACTTGCCCAGGGTCACACAGCTAGTAAGTGTCAAGTGTCTGAGGCCAGATTTGAACTCAGTTACTCCTGAATCCAGGGCTAGTGCTTTATCCACTGCCCCACCTAGCTGCCCCTGTTTTTTGTTTTTTAAATAGGAATGCATGCTGTATTTTGTCAAAGGTCTTTTCTGCATCTATTGAGATAATAATATTATTTCTGTTGCTTTTCTTATTGATATGGTAAATTATGCTGATAGTTTTCCTAATAATGAACCAATCTTGAATTCCTGGTATAAATCCCACTTGGTCATAGTGTATGATCCTTATGATGTATTGCTGTAATATTTTTGCTAATATTTGATTTAAATTTTTTCCTCAATATTCATTAGTGAGACTGTTCTATACTTTCTTCCTCCGTTTTGTCTCCTTCTGGTTTGGGCATACGTGCCATTTTTTTTTCTAATAATTTATATAGTATTGGGATTCATTGTTCATTAAATTTTTGGAAAAAATCACTTGTGAATCCATCTGGTCCCAGGGATTTTTTCTTAGGAAGGATGGCTTTTTAAATTTCTTTTTCTAAAACCAGGTTATTTAAGTATTTTATTTTTTTCTGCTAATCTGTGTAATTTATATTTTTGTAGATATTAATCCATTTCATTGCGATTCTCAAATTTATTGACATCTAATTTGGCAAAATATTTCCTAATTGTCTTTATTTCCTCTTAATTAGTGGTGAGTTCACCCCTTTAATTTTTGATGCTAGTAATTTGGTTTTCTTCTTTCCTTTTTTTGATCAAATTAACCAATAGTTTACCTATTTTATTGTTTGTGGCTCTTTTTTCTTAAAACCAGCTTCTAGTTTTGTTTATTAATTAATTGGTTTTCTTACTTTCAATTTTATTAATCTCTCATTTGGTTTTCAGGATTCCCAATTTGGTATTTATGTGGAGATTTTTAATTTGTTCATTTTCTAGTTTTTTTAGTTGCATGCCCAATTCATTAATCTGCTGTTTCTCTATTTTATTGATGCAAGAAGTTTGTGATATGAATTTTCCCCAAAGTACCTCTTTGTACTTATTTTTTTTTGTGGGGCAATGAGGGTCAAGTGACTTGCCCAAGGTCACACAGCTAGTAGTACCTCTTTGACTGTATCCCATACATTTTTAAATGTCTCATCATTGTCATTTTCTGTAATGAAGTCATTGAATGTCTCTATGATTTCTTCTTTGACCCACTTGCTTTTTTGGATCGGATTATTTAATTTCCAGTTGATTTTTAATATTCCCATTGTTCATTATTGAATATATTTTTATTGCATTATGATCTGAAAAGGATGTGTTTACTATTTTTGCTTTTCTGCATCTGGTTTTAAGGTTTGTATGGTATTTGGGGGTTAGTCTTCTCTTTTATCCTCTCCTGGGTGTTGGTTGGCCTTTTCTAGGAGTGGTATCCTGGTTCTGTGTTTCAAAACTTAATGAAGTCTTAATGGTGGCTGGCCCTGGAGGAGTGATCTTATTGTTGGTCTGCCCCAGGGGTGGTTCCCTGCTGCTGGGTTGCTCCCCTGCTGCTGGGTTGCTCTGTTAGCAGGCTCTGGGGGGAATAATTTTGCTTCCAATCTTCCTAAATGTAGGGGTCCTGCTGCTGGATTGCTATGTTAACCAATTCTCTCTGCCAGCAGGCCCTAGAAGGGTAATTTTGTTGCATATCTGCTGAGGGTTGGAGCACCCTGATGCTGGTTTGCCCTGGAAAGAGTCTTTCTGCTGGTAGGTCCCAGGGGCAGGAACTCGCTATTCACCAGTCTTGGGTGGGGCTTGACTACCGAACAGCAGTGGGGTCAAAGCCTCGCTGTTGGTCTGTGCTAGCTATGGGGTGCCTGGCAGGGGTCCCTCCTATGCTGTCCAGACTGCTCACCTGCCCAGGGAGCTGCTGATTTGCAGGTGGGTAAAGCCTTGCTGGTTATTTGCTCCAGGATCAGAGCCCTGCTTCAGGCCCCCTGCTGTGAGACCAGAAGCAGCAGCAGTGGCTGCTGCTACTGCCGCTGCTGGACCTCACTTCCCTCCCACCAGGGTAAGACAGACCTCTCCTGCTGATCTGGTAGGCTGCGTACCTGCTCCTGGAACCATTCAGAGGCAGTTTTATATTGGTTTGGAGGAGAAATTTCAGAGAGTTCAACAGGATTTCTTCCTCACTGAGCCATCTTTGCACTGGAAGTCCTATTGCCTGTCCTTCAAATAATTTTGTCATATTTTTAATCTTTCATCTAAATCAGGGATTCTTGACCTTGTGTGTGTGTGTCTGTGTTTGTGTTTGTGTGTTATTTATCCCTTTTTCAATATGATAAATCCAATAGATTCTTTCTCATAATATGATTTGTAAAAAGCATAATATAAAATATATAGTATATTACAAAGGAAGTCAATTATATTAAAATATATTTATCACATGTTAAAGAAAAATTCATGAATTCTAGGTTAAAGTGATCTAAATGGAATTTAATTTTTATTAGATTCTTCCATATATTATCATAGGAAAGGATTGGGATCTTCTCTACAGCTATGATTCTTTGATCCTATAGACTGCATTATTGTTCTCTGAAATATAATTCCTGCCCTCGATTTTAGCAGTTAATTTGGATTTTTAAAGATGAGACTTTACAAGTTTGGCCCATATATTTTCTATTTGTATTTAGAAAAATCCAAATTTACTTTACCTGATGAGGTAGGGGAAAAAAAGCAAATAATCCCAAGAATAATAGGAATTAAGACAAAGGAACATAAACTGGCTATATCTATATTCTGGAAAAGTAGCTATTGCTAGATAACTTCTACTGAAGCTTCCCAGAGTTTTCATGGGATAAAAGGAACAAGGATGCAGGGAAATATATTAAAAGAATTGTTTTAAATTTATACTGTTCTTCTTGGCAAGTCCAACTTGAAAAAGGATATATTTTTCCTGTGGATACTTCTGGTTTTCTGTGAAAATATTTTAAAAATACTATAAATAAAATGGAAATTTTAATGGCAAAAATATTCATAATTATTTGACCAATTAATACAATTTTGAAATTCTGAGTTTTGTTACCTTATTTTAACTGCAGTCTTTTAATGCATCCTTTTTTTTTAACTTAATGGAACTTTTATATTTACTATTTTGAATTTTAGGCTTCATTGCAGAAAAATATCCCAAAGCATGAAGAGATATTCAGAATAATGAGAATATAAATTTTATTGGACATTTATGGGTCAACTTTTAAAATTGTTATTGGTACTTATCATTGTTACATCATATTCATATCTGACTATATACTACCCCCATCCTCATTTAGTCACTTATAACAAAGGGAAACAGACATGAAAGTGATAAAGGAAAAGGGATTTCAGTCAAAGAAATAATAATTAATTATGTATGACAGTTAATGTTAAATACCATTCTCCATAGTTCTCCACCTCTGAAAAGAAGGCAGGGAGGTGATTTTCACAACTCTTCTCCAGGGACAAACTTGCATTATGATTATGATTGCCCAGTGTTCAGTTTAATTTTAGTATTCTATTTATAATATAGATATGAATATTATTTTCCTTATTCTATTTGTCAAAATGTGCATAAGCACATATATTCCTTTTATGAGTAAAGTTTATTTGAAAACTTTTTTTTAAGTTTTTGAACCCATTATAGTTTATATTCTATAGACTTGTCCAGATTTTTAGGATATCTGTAGGCATATTGCTTCTTTATTTAGTAAGTTTTATAACTTAGCAATAATTGTTACTACTACAGAGGTTAATTTCTAGTTGGACAAATGAGTCAGCTGTGGTTTTTCTTGACATTTATTCACATTAACTTTAGCCATATATCATCAAATTGTTTTTTTTGAAGAGTTAATTTTAGACATTGTCTTAAGGAATATGGTTCAGTATATAAACATTACTGCTATACAGTGTAGCTAGAAAATATTGGTTCTTTTGGAAAAGAAGATTTGAGGGGCACCATTTTAGTTCATATTAATTTCATAGTGCTGTATGTGTTTAAGGAAACCTTTCCTCTTGAAGTATTTTATCTTTTTGTTTGGCAAGACATTTGATTGATGATATGTTGTTGTTTCAACATTTGGGAATTGACATAGTACTAAATATGCAAATTTTTTAGAGTAAGGTGGCATCTAAAATGATGAAATTAATCAAACATTCCAACCATGGGATAAGGGTAGTCTATTTTACTATTATTCACTTTCCAAACACAATTTTCACCATCAGGCTGAAGTCAGCAAGATATTCATTTTTGTCAAGGACGATTGGAGCACTTGATTTATTTTAGTATCAGTACAGAATTTGAATCTAAAAATGCTTCAGTTTATCATCATTGTATGATTTTAAAAGTAGTAGCAGAATTTAATTATAAAAAGAAATGAAGAAATGAAATTTTGCAAAAAAATGTCTAAGTGCAAAATAACTGAATCATGAAAATGATACATTATAAAAATCACTTTCCTCTTTTAACATACAATGCAGAAATAGATTATTTCTGTATCATGCATAGGATTTTTATTTAGTATGTAATATGGATTGAATGAAGAAAATCTTGTCAGGACAGATGAGCAACTATTCATTAGTTAACATGCTCTAGTGAAACTTAGTTTCCCACATCACAGTTCATTCTGAACAGAAACAACATAATGTTTTCAATCCTTCTAATGTTTATAGGGTGGTGGAAAGGAAAGATTAATTTTCATCCATTTGCATAGATATGATACTACTCTGCAGCAACTCCATATTTATTATTTATTGGGGATGTGGCTCTAAGAACAATCATCAGAGAATGAGGAAAAGGTTTTTGTAGAATGGATTAATGGTCATATTCTCTTTTTTTTTCCAGCTTCTCATTCCCATCTGTTTAAAAGGGACAGTTTTTCAGTGAGTACCAATCATATAGGTGCCTTCAAGAGGTTGTTTGATGTCATGAAAAAGACAAAATCGACTGCTTTGTTTTATCCTCTTTATTCTTAAAAAATACAACCATAACAATAACCATAACCACAAACATGGCAATGAACCACCACCACCACTTATAGTAGTACTTCTACTTTTACTTCTTCTCATCTATACCTTTGCAATATTTGAGTCCACTCTAAAATCCCAAATAATTCCTTAATTGTGATTGCAAATGGTATTTCTTAGAGGGCTGAGATTCATCCCTAGAAATCTGCCTTATATATGGGGATCTGTTATCATGGGATGAAAGGATCATAGATTTAGAAGTAGGTAAAGCTCTCTCTCTCTCTCTCTCTCTCTCTCTCTCTCTCTCTCTCTCACACACACACACACACACACACACACACACATACACACACACACACACACAAACTGATCTATAGTAAGATCTATATATCTATATATTTACCCATCTATATACTGATATACTATGCTATATCATGAAGACTGAAGAAAAAATAGAAGCAATATACAATAAAATGCACTCTTTTACCAAAATATATAAAGACTTCACAGATCAATTGAATTATTTGTCATTGAAAGATCTTTCTAATTTTCAGAGTATTTGAGAAGTTTAAGAACCTGCCCTAAGAAGGAGCTGTAATAGAGTAATTTCTACCTCCTTTTTTCATCTGCTGATTTACCATATAGGTGTGAGATCTCTTATATTGAAAATACCTAGTCCTACATTTAAAATAATGTAAATGTTCATTAGTCAAGTGAATCTGTGATCTCTCATTTATTTGGATATTCCCTTCAGAGACTTGGATCAAATCTTATACAGACTTGCTAATCTTGTGAAATTTTATTCATATAATCCTATAAATTAACAAAAATTATACCCTGCAGTTGGAGGCCTTATTCACTTTCTCCAAAACTATCACTGATATATAATTGTGGGATGAAGAATTTCAAAGGATTTGCCTGCTTCTCCCATGCTGAAAAGACTTTGAGTATGGCCCCAGCAACAGAAAAGCCTGATTTCTAAAGATCATTCTAGCTAAGGACATTGGGACTATGTCCTAGTAGGTTGCTTACCTTCTGATGAATAATTTTACCATGGTAACATATGAAATAAAATGCAAAACTGCTCTTGGTCCTCAGTGATACCTTCTACTTTGGGCTGAAAAAAGGTCCCTAAAAATCACATAGGTTTTCAATTAGTTATACCATTTTACTTACCTATTGGTACTCTAAGATTCCTACATAAATTATTTATCTCTTCCCCACACCACCATATCGATTAATGGTTTAATTACTTCATGGAATGCCAGCTCATTAAATCAGAATAAAATACATTTTAGAATGATAGTAGTAAGGAATATCTATCCTGTCTCTTCTCAAACGTATCCTATCCTACTCAGTCTTCTCTACCCCATCCCTCCCTCTTTCAAGTCAGCTAGGTGATATCGTGGATAGAGTACAGGGACCGAGTTAGGAAGATCTCAGTTCAGATATTACCTTTAAGACTAGCTCTGTGTCCCTGGGCAAGTTATTTTATCTGTTTGCTTCAGTGTCATCAATTATAAAACAGGGATAATAATAGCACCTAAATCCCAGGATTGTTGTGCATATTAAAATAAATGTTCCTAAAATATTTAGCATAATCCAAGGTCCTTTGCCTTCCTGTGTATCATATTCCAAGCCCTGAGATTCTTTAATGTTGAAGCTGCCAGGTCCTGTGCAATCCTGACTGTGGCTCCATGGTATTTAAATGGTTTCTTTCTGGCTGCTTGGAGTATTTTATCCTTCACCTGATAATTCTGGAGTTTGGCTACTATATTCCTTGAAGTGTTCCTTTTCGGGTTTCTTTCAGGAGGTGTTCGGTGGATTCCTTCAGTGATGATTATATCCTCTGCTTCTACAATTTCAGGGCAGTTCTCCATAATAATTTCCTGGAATATGGTGTCTAGACTGTTTTCTTGATCATGGCTTTCAGGTTCTCCAATAATTCTCAGATTATCTCTCCTGGTGCTATTTTCCAGGTCAATTGTTTTTCCAATGAGGTATTCCACATTTTCTTCTGTTTTGTCAGTCTTTTGATTCTGCTCATCACATTCTTGGTGTCTCATAGAGTTATCAGCTTCGATCTGCTCAATTTTAATTTTTAAGGCCTTATTTTATAGAGTAAGCTTTTGCACTTCTTTTTCTGTTTGGCTAATTTTTTTTCTCACATTTGGCCAATTGCATTTTTTTAAGGAAAATTTTCCTCAGTCATTTTCTGTGTTCCTTTTTGCAGTGTAACTCTCATTTCTCATTTATTTTTCAATTTTTTCTTCTACCTCTTTTATTTGATTTTTAAAAGCCTTTTTGAGCTCTTTGAATATGGCTTTTTGGTCTTGAGACAAGATCATCTTCCCTCTTGAGTCTTCACTTGTGGCCATTTTGAATAACAACTCATCTGCATTTGAGTTTTGCTCTTCCCTTTCACCATAGAAGTTGTCAATGATAAGGGTCCTTTTTTGTTTCTTGCTCATATAGTAGGCTATTTTTAAATTTATCAAGTTGAAGTCTGCTCCTGGGCAAGCTTCTTATTGCTCTCACCTGCCCCACTCTCAGCTGTGTTGAGTTGCAACAGTGTTGAGCTACCACTGAGGCAAGCTTTGCTAAGGTGATCTGCCAGCTGAGACTAGTGGTGCTAAGCCACACTGAGCCGAGCTTTACTGAGGTGAGCCACCCTTCCATTTTACCCCAGGTGAGACAGACCTTTTCTGAAGTCTTCTAAATTATCTCACGTAGCAGGATTTTGTCTCTCTTTTTGTAGGTTCTATAGTTCCAGAATCTATTTAGAGGCTTGATTTAATGTTTTTGAGGGAAATACGGGAAAGCTCAGGAATTTCCTAGCTTCTCTCCACCATCTTGGCTCTGCCCCCTGTTCATTTTTTATGATATCTTCAGCACCAAACACAGAGTCTGAGGATGCTTCTTAGCATTGACCAGATTGCTAAACAGGGGCCTTAAAAGAATAAAAACAGTTGAAAATAAGTTTTTCTTGGAAAATTTTGCCAAATAGTTGTAGATGAAGACAAGCCCTTCCAAATGGTTGCTATGGCTTTTAAGAGGCAGTGGTGAGGGGGCAGCTAGAGCATCAGCCCTGAATTCAGGAAGACCTGAGTTCAAATTTGGCCACAGACACTTGACACTTACTAGCTGTGTGACCCTGAGCAAATCATTTAACCCCAATTGCCTCACCAAAGGGAAAAAAAGAGGTAGTGGTGAAAAGGACAATTTGTAAGTAGGAAATATATCCAAATTATGTTTTCACCAGTTAATTAAATGCTTGGAATATTTGGGTAATCAAAGACGTGTCCTAAGTCCTTTTTCTTTCACTTATCAAACTTCAAACCATTCTTATGTTTCTCTAGAATGTGATGACTCTTAAAGATGATCCAGCAAGGGATACTGTTATTCCATATATTGGTGACTGTTATTATCAACTACTAAAATGGATCTTTGATCACATCCATTTGGATAGTATCCTATTCTATTCTTGACTATTTCCTTATAAGTTTGGCATAAGTGATTCATTAGCAGTTTTTAGAAAACTTAATTTTCTCCTGATATTGTGAGAATATAAATGGGGAACTGAAGTTGTCAACTTGTCATGTCTCATTCTGGTTATGTGACTAGCCCATTTACTTTTTTTAATCATATATTTCTTTGGTGACATCTTTGATTTCAGTTCTTCAACATTCTTTCTTGTAGTTTGTAGATTTTTTTACACAGTCAGTTTTCATTGCTATTATCCCCATATGATTTTCATTTTCAGGTCTTTAGAAATTCTTGTGTTCCATAGCAATCAGCTATGAAAAAAACCTAGTAGAATATTTCATATGAGTATAAAAAAAGATGGAATTTTTTCATAGGGAAAGTTTGCTGTCCTTAAAATAATTTTTCTTTCACTTCCTGAAATTAATCAGCTCATGTCTTCCTGCTTGAATCTGGGGCAAATTTTTCCATCTTTACTGCCTGTAATGGATATGTGAATAGATAAATATAGAAAAACATATGTTGTAAACAACATATTCTAGGATTTTGGTTTTTAATTCATTTTGCTATCTGCTTCCTTTTATGGGCAAGTTCATCCCATTCACATTTATAGTTATGATGGCTAATTTTATTTTCCTCCATGGTATTTTTCACCTCTTTATCCCCCCACTCTTAGCCCCGACCCTTTCCCTCCTAACAAGTGTTTTACTTATGATCATCACCTTCCCCATTATCCCCTCCTTTGTATTGTGTCCCCCTACCCCTTCCCCTTCTATTACCTGCTTCCTTTTTTAAACTTCCTTATAGGGTAAGATAGATTTTTATATCCATCTGATTGTGTTTGTTATTCCCTTTTGAGCCAACTTTGATGAGAGTAAGGTTTAATCTTTGCCCACTGCACTACCACTGTCTTCCCCTTGATTATGATAATTCTTTCATGCCTCTTTCTTTTGTATGTCGGATAATTTACCCCATTCATTTTCTCCCCTCCTTCTTCCACGCAATTTCTTTCTTTCTTTCTTTTTTTGTTTGTTCATTTGTTTTTTTTTGTTTTTGGTGAAGCAACTGTGGTTAAGTGACTTGTTCATGGTCACACAGCTAGTAAGTGTTAAGTTTCTGAGGTCAGATTTGAACTCAGGTCCTCCTGAATCCAGCACTGGTGCTTTATCCACTGCTCCACCTAGCTGCCCCACAAATTGTTTCTTAACTCTTTATTTTGTTTTTTGGGGTGTTGTCCCATCAATATCACCTTATAACCACAACATCTGTCTACATACACTCCTTATTATTCTTATGATAGAGTTATTAAGACTTATAAATATTATCTTTTCAGATAGAAATATGAACAGTTTAACCTTGTTTAATTTCTTACATTTTTTTCTTTTTTTCTTTCTTTTTTTTTTTACCTTTTTATTTTTCTCTTGAGCTTTGTATTTGTTAGTCGAATTTTTTATTCAACTTTGGCCTTTTAATCATAAATGCTTGAAAGACCTCTATTCCATTAAATATCTTTTTTTTCCCCTGAAAGAGTATATTCAGTTTTTCTGGTAGGTGATTCTTGGTTGTAAATGTACACTCCTTTTCTTTTTAGTATATTACATTGCAAGCCCTGTGATTCTTTTTTTTTTTTTTTTCATCATGGAAGCTGCCAAATTCTATGTAATTCTGACTGTAGCTCCATGATATATGAATTGTTTCTTTTTGGCTGCTTGAAATATTTTCTCTTTTTTCTGTGAATTATGATGTTCCTGGGGATTTTCATTTTGATATGTGTTTCAGGTGGCAATAAGTGGAGTCTCTCCATTTTTTTTTTCCTTTGTGGTTCTAATATATCAGGGCAGTTTTCTTTGATAATTTCTTGCAAGATATTATGCAGGCTTTTTTTTTAAATCATGTCTTTCAGGTAGTCCAATAATTCTTAGATTATCTCTCCTAGATCTATTTTCTAGGTCAGTTATTTTTCCAATGAGAAATTTAACATTTTCTTTTTTCTTTTTTTTTTTTCTTTTTTTAAATTTTTTTTTTAAATTTTGTTTGATGGTATCTTGCTGTCACATAGAGTCATTACTTTCCATTTGTTCAATTCAATTTTTTTTTCTGGGGCAATGAGGGTTGAGTGACTTGCCCAGGGTCACACAGGTAGTAAATTGTCAAGTGTCTGAGGTCGGATTTGAACTCAGGTCCTCCTGAATCCAGGGCCAGTTTTTTATCAACTGCACCACCTAGCTACACCCCACCCATTCTAATTTTTAAAGAATTATTTTCTTCAGTGATGTTTTATATTTTATTTTCTATTTGACTAAAACTTTTTTTTTAATGGAGTCATTTTCTTCAGTAAATTTTCGAATTTCTTTTTCATGGTTCTCTTGCATTACTTTTATTTCTTTTCCCAATTTTTCTTCTACTTCTCTAATTTGTTTTTAAAGTCCTTTTTAAGCTCTTCCAAGAATTCTTTTTGGGTCTCTGACCAATTTACATATTTCTTTGAAGCTTCACCTGTAAGTGTTTTGTTACTATTGTCCTCCTCTATGTTTATTCCTTGATTTTCCCTATCACTGTAGTAACTGTCAATAGTCAAGTTTTTTTGTTTGTTTGTTTGCTCATTTTGTGCCTTTTTTGTACCTCAATGCTTTTATGAGAGAGTTGGGCTCTATTCCTGTACCATTCCCAGTTTTAGGGCTGAGATTCTGAGTCTTACTGATGGCTTTCAATGGGCTTTATGGCTTAGCTGCT
Source organism: Dromiciops gliroides (assembly GCF_019393635.1). NCBI lineage: Eukaryota > Metazoa > Chordata > Mammalia > Microbiotheria > Microbiotheriidae > Dromiciops > Dromiciops gliroides. The sequence continues at coordinate 138,098,492 of NC_057863.1, read as the reverse complement.
TGCTTTCTCTGTGGAGCAAACTTCTACTCTGATTGATATTCAGGGGGTAGTCCTCCAATTTGGCCTCCTCTGGATGTGGTTTGGCCATCTCCAAGGGTAGTGTCCTTGTGCTAGATAGCAAAAGCTAACACATTCTTTATGGTGGCTGGCCCTGGAGGAGTGATCTTGTTTTTGATTTACCCTAGGGATGGTACCCTGCTGCTGTGTTAGTATGGTAACTGAGTCATTCTGCAAGCTGCAAGCTGGCCCTGGAAGGGTAATTTTGTTGCATATCTGCTGAAGGTTATAGCCCCCTGGTGTTGCTTGCACTTGAAAGTATCTCACTGCAGGTAGGTCCTAGGGGCAAAGTTTTGCTGTTGACCAGTCTTGGCTGGGGCTTCATGGCTGGTCAGCAGTGGGTGTCGAGGCTTCCCTGCTGGTCTGTGCTAGCTATGGGGTACCTGGTGAGGTTCCTTACTATGCTGCCCAGACTGATCACCTGCCCAGGGAGCTGCTGGTTTGCAGGTGGGCAGAGCCTTGCTGGTGATTGGCCCTAGACTCAGAGTCTTGCTTGAGCCTCCCTGCTGTGTGAACAGCAAACTGCTGCTGCTGCTGCTCTTGGATCTGACTTCCCTCCCACCAAAGTAAGATAGACCTTTTCTCCTGGTCTGTTAGGCTGTTTCCCTGCTCCTGGAACCATTCAGAGGCAGTTTTATATTGTTTTTGAATGGGAATTTGGGAGACTTTCAGAGAGTTCCTTGCTCAGCCATTTTGGCACTGCACTACTAAGCTTATCGAACCATAGATTACAAACTCCATTTGTATTCCTTTTTTGAAAATTAGGCTATTTTGCCTTTCCAATCCTTTGGTACATTTCCCTATTTCCGTACATTTTAAGTCACTGAGAATTTTTCAGAAATTCCAATGGCTAATCCATTCAATACCCTGAGATTTAGTTTATTTAGGTTAGGTGACAAGGGCAATTAGATGTTGTCTTGCTACATGATTGCTTCTCTTGAATATCTATTAGTCACATTCATTCAATTTTGACAATATAGAGATCATTTTACTTGTCAAAGAAAAGAAAGAAAATGAGAGTTGAAGAGCTCTGCTCTCTCTTGATTACCATCTGTTAGTGCTCCATTTCTCCCATAATATTCCAAAAGATATATGTCTGACTTATCATTGTTTCTTTAACTCAGTTAATAATCTGCATTTTTGTTCATTTTTCAAAATATTACTTATATTGTAAACCCCATAGCCCAGTGGAATATTAGACCCTCAAGACCACAGACAGGTGCCTTGAACATGCATCTTGATGCTTGTATTCATTTAACAATTATTTTATTAAGTCTACAATGTGCAAGAATGTGTGGTGTAGTAGATAGAATGTCAGGCCTGGAGTCAGGAAGACTTGAGTTCAAATTCAGCCTTAGATGCTTGCTGTGTGACCCTGGGCAAGTCACTTAACCTCTGTTTGCCTTATTTTCCTCATCTGTAAAATGAGGACAATAATAGCACTTACTTCATAGGGTTGTGAAGATGAAATGAGATATTTAGAAAGCATACATCGCAGTACTTAGGACTTAGTAAGTACTACATAATTTGGTGTTGTTGTTGTAATGGGGGCAAAAACTTGTGGTTTTATTCTGTTGTAGAGAGTGATTGGCTTGTGTTTCTGATGCAGATTCATAACTCATTTGGAATATATGATCTTAGAGAATTGCCTGTGGACCCTGAGAAATTAAATGACTTGGCAATGATTATAACACTCATGGTTTTTCTCAGACACAGGCCTTGAACACTGGTATTCCTGCCAGACCTAGCTCTCTAACCACTGTAACACAGTGTCTTGAACATTTTAGTAAAGATTAATAAAATGTTTTTTTATAAAAAGCTGAAAATTAAAAACCAAACCAAACCAAAAATGCAGCATGTTATCTCACTACTGCCCATTTACCTCTTGATAGAATCTCATGGACAGTACATTAAATTGGAATAACTTTTGAGTTGATGACTCAGAAGCAGATGGACTATTTTCATCCATCTGTTTCCCTTGAGTATGTAGAACATCTGACAGAGAATATAGGGAAGCAGCTTTGCCCTGAAATTGTGTATGTATTAAAAATAATGATATCAACTAGTTTAGTTATAATAGTTGCTTGTCTTGTTCCTTTTTAATGCATATTCTATACTAAAACATTTCTATGTTCAATGTTGTAACAATTTGATGTATCCTTCTGTCATGCTATTTAAGAGAATGAAATAAAACATTTTATGATTTGAAATATTTCTCCTTTCCAAATGGCATATAGTCTTCTGAATAGATTATTTTTTAACATTAATTCTTAAGCATGATAACTGGTTGAAAATGAAGAGAACAAAATACCTGGTAGAGGAAGTATGGTTCAATGTAGAGGAATTTGTAATAGGCTTAAGTTTGAGTTCTTCTACTTTGTTCACTTTGGTCAAAGCTATTATTATTATTATTTTATCTAATATTCCTAGTCCTTAAAATTGGTACAATGACAACTTGCAATTCCTAATTGAAGGGTCACCATGAGGATCAAAAAACATAGTAACTGGTATGAAAAATGCTAAAACCAAAACACAATAAATAAATGTAAATTATCATCTCATAATGTGAGAGCAATTTTCATACATGGCTTATGGGTTCATGGTCAAAACTTTATAGTACTGTCATGTATGATTTTAAGAAGGTTGAAGATATACATACATGCATGAACACATACACATACATACATATATATATGCATACATACACGTGTGTTTATTTATAGGCAGGATGAAATTTATCTTATTGAAACATATATTGCATATATCTCTGTTAAGGTTGTACGTTGGATAAAACACTGAGTTTGGAATCAGGAAGCCTCATGTTCATGAGTTTGTCTAGTCTCAGATATTCACTAGCTGTGTGACACTGGGCAAGTCATTTGACCCTATTTGCTTTGGTTGCTCATCTAGAAAATAAGCTGGAGAAGGGAATTGCAAACCACTTAAACATTTCTATCAAAAAAAAAAAAAACTGTTGAAGAGTCAGACACAAATGGAATAAAAAAACAAAAATAACTGAACAACATGTTAAAATAGTTTTAATTTAATTAAAATATTATTTTCACATTTAATTTTATCTACATAAAATTACAAAACTACAAAACTTTTGAGGTCACATATACCATATGCCTTGACAGAATTCTTGCCCATAGTCCATTGTGAGAAGAAAACCAAGAAGAAAAAACAATTTCCCATGGAGCTTGAATCACTCCCACCCTTAATAACCATGTACCCTCCAAAGACAGGCTTAATGGAAAGTGAATTGTCATGTCCTTTTCAAGGAAGATAAAGTGTTAATTAAACTGAGGAAAATATAATGCAGGTGTGGCAGCTAGGTGGCGCAGTGGATAGAGCACCGGCCCTGGATTCAGAAAGACATGAGTTCAAATGCGGTCTCAGACACTTAACACTTACTAGCTCCGTGACCCTGGGCAAGTCACTTAACCCCAATTGTCCTAATATATATATAAAATGCAGGTGTGTCTGTATTTGTGTGTGTGTGTGTGTGTGTGTGTGTGTTTGTGTTTGGGGTTTTGGCGGATTCTTGTTAGTGAGAGGGTAGAGGTGGGGAGAAGAAGGTAGAATAGAGTGAAACCTTTTCCTTTTAAATTTCTCTCTGGCTCTCTATCTTTCTCCCTCTTTCTCTCCCCATTTATCTCTCTTTCATTACATTTTTGAGCCTATAAACTTCCTTCCATTTCCATGGAGGGCATGTGATTTGTTCCAGATCTTGCTGACTTTTTACATAATGGTGACCAGCATTATGAAAGTCCTTAAATTAATGAACTTCAGAATTATTTAAAAGAATTGTAAAACAAATGAAAAGAAAATCTTTCTGATGATGAGATCTATTCATTGATTGTTTCTGGAGGTACTGGGTTTTCCTTCAGTGGAGGTTTTTTAAGCATAGGCTAAATGATGATTTAGCTAGTTTATTATAGGGGGATCTTTCTCAAGTATAGGTTGATTAGATACAAAGATAAGAAGGACAAAGAAAAACAACATACATGATAACTTAAATAATGAAATTGGAAAAAATAGTCACTAGATGATATAAACTGACTTCTGTGAAATCAGGAAGAAGTAGCTTGTCTGCAAAAAGATACTAGACCCCTTGAACTGTTTTTTTTTTTCCCCCAGATAAAGAGGGTGGACAAAATCATGAGTATGGAACACTACATATAACGTTTTTTGAAGCAGCGATCTCTTTTGCTGATTTTTTAATCTTCCTCTTTTAAAAAAAAAGTAATTTTAATTATAGGGTAAGGATCCATGGAAAGGAAAGGGAGAGGCATGGGGGAATTGAAGTTGATGTAAAGATGAAAGATATCAATAACATCAATTTTAAAAAGAACAAACTATTTTTGAGGGTGATCAAGTAAAGATAGAAATGTTTATGTTAGAAAGGATGTGTACCCTTATATAGAGAAATAAATATTATGACATTTTTGCTTGCTGGTTACATGTTTAAGTAGAATTAACATAAATATATACCTATATACAATACTATAAGTATGGCAACACTTTTGCATGTCACTTTTTTGGGGGTGGGGAAGGTTTTCTTTTGAGATGACAGCAGTAGTTATTACACTTCAATGAACAGGCAGGAAGTATTATGTTCACTCTTTGCAAATGTTAGTGGTGTGATGTCAGTTCTACCTCCAAATTCTGTGAATGTGAAAAGATATTATTTCCCTTAAAATCAGGGAATACATACTTATATGCTTTTGATTTACTTTAATTAAGCAAGGTAGTCTGTAATATTGAAGAAGGCATTGGCTGAAATCATAGGACTTGGGCTCAAATTCCAGAACTCCCTAATGAATTTTTTTTTTATGAATAAGATAAGCCATCTGCAAGGCCATAGACTAGTTGTACAAAGCTAACTATGATTTTCACATTGCTCCTTTAGTAATCTCCTCAACTAATTGCAATGCCCAAATGTAATGAGACATAGATTTAAAGAAAAAAAACCCAAGTGATCAGTCAACAGATCAAGAAGCCTTTATTACTTGCCTACTAAGAGGTAGCACATTGCTTTCTGTTCCAATTCAAATACTGGGAGGTCCAAAACAGTGATTGAAAACTGGACTACAGATAGCCCTTTTGTAATCAGAATCCTCCAACCCCCAAAATATAAAGCCAAAAAGTATAATAAGTAATCTTGTATAAATTTTGCCTAGGGATACCAAATGCTGCTGGAGAAAACATGCCCCCTAATGAGGATCTATAAGCAGACATCTGTCAGGCTGTAGCATGATTAAGGACAGACTGCTCTCACATATATCATAGTTTAAAAGACCTACACCTGGAAGAACCCTTAGAAACCATTTAGCATCACCCCCTCATTTGATAGATGAGGGAACCATGTCCTAGAGAGGTGAAGTGATATACTAAATGTGACTCAGATGCTAAGACTCAGTGTTAGCATTTGATCCCAGATCTGCTGACTTCAGAGCCAGTGCTTGTTTTTTTTTTTTTTTTTTAACTATCACAGTAGATTGTATCACTCAGTTACTTCAATAGATAAATATTAAATACCTACTATGTACTGGTGCACTAAGTTGTGGAGATAGAAAATGAGACGAAAACCATTTGTAGCCTCAAGGAGTTCACAATCAAATGAATACACACATTAGTGTGTATTCTTTTATTTCCACACTGAAGGAAATGTAATGTTGTTCTTGCTGCCCAGAATTTGGAAATGAGAGGGACTTATCACCTCACTCACATTGTCAAAGGTCAAGCATAGTGCCTAGTCAGCATAGCTCAATAATTACTTTTTCCAACCCAATGAAACCTTATGTTACTACCAATCCCATAAATTAATGGTGAAAGGCAAAGAGAAAAAAGGGGAAATAAGGGACATCATAAAATGGGCTGTAAGACTGCACAGATGGAATAAAACTGAGCTTTTAAAAAGATCAATATTGATTGCCAGGATAACTGAAAAGAATCAGATATTTTGATAGCATACTTCCTAGATTCCAGTAAATATTAAGAAAAATGTTAAGAGAAAACTATATTAATCAATGGACATAAGGATCTTATCAGGAAATTTTGTTCAGTTGTTTTTCAGTCATATACAATTTTTTCTCACCCCATGTGGTGTTTTCTTAGCAATGATACTATAGTGGTTTATCATTTCTTTCTCCACCTGATTTCACAGATGAGGAACTGAGGAAAATAGGATTAAGTGACTTGCCCTGAGTCACAACTAGTGTCTGAGGTCAGATTTGAATTCATGAATGTAAGTCTTACTGACTCCAAGTCCAATGCACTATCTAGTGCACCACATAGCCAGAATTTTCTTATCAGGAAATAATTTACATCATTAATTTTGGATGTAAAGTCATAGCTTAATATGTAGATTTTATAGATAATGTTGTTATTCTTGTAATTGTTTTAATGTTGTTACTGGTCTCTAAAAATTTTAAATAACTCCTTTTAGCATGATATTTCCTACACAGAGAGTTCTGGGACAGAAATTTATTCAGTAAAATTCAGATTCAGCTTTTACTGTTTTATTGTTATTCTTCTTTTCAATGCTCTTTTCATCTCTTCCAATTCCATCTTGGTCTAGGTAATCTCCTCAGTATAGAATCTGAAATTTTAGTTAAACCCAGAACTCTGACTTATGGAACTCAGAATAATTCTAGAGCTAACTCAGACATCAAAGGGCAAGCCCAAGAGCAAACTGGATTATTTGAAGGAGATGGAAACCAGCACTTTTTTTTTTCATTTCTAACCTTAGCTTGAAGACCTACTTTTACACCAACTAAATTCTAGGGGGCTCAAAGAAGGAACATTATTCTGGGGTTAAGAAAGCACAATGTGAGCAGTTTCTCATAAGTGGAAAGTTCATTCGATAGCTAGAATGACCACATACCCAGAATGGTGCCAGTCAGTCAACACTCACTATTTAAGGGTCTATTAGTTGTAAAGGAGTAGCTATCACTGATTGTGTTGTTGGATGAGAAAATGTCTGAGGCTTGTTTACTTTGAAGTTGTTTTTTGTTTTGGTTTTTCAACTGGGTCTCACTATCTCACCCAGGCTGAGAGTGCAGCAGTTACTCACAATTGATGATATCACTGATGATCAACATGGAGGCTTTAATCTGCTCCATTTATGACCTGAGTGGTTCTTCCTGCAATAAGAACCTGGGTTCTGGTGCTTTCAAAGCTCACTGTATTAATATTTGCAGCCACCCTGATGGCTTTTGACATATTGCAGCTGAGAATTTCTAAGCTCTGTCACTAGCTTTACAAGTTTTACCTAGGTTACAGCAGGTTTTTGAAGAAATAGGTTGCATTATTTCACATATTGTGAGTAGGGAGTATTGATTCTCTATTTGACATAGAAACTAGAAGCAGGGAAGGTTTTATTATTTTTTTTGTTTCCATTATGGTTTGCATAAAGTCAGCTCATTACTTTTTCATTAAAAAAATAAAGTAGAATGCTTGGGTTTTGTGACCAAAAAACCAAACCAAACCAAAACAAAACAAAACAAAAAAAAAAGAAAAAACAAAGAAAAAAAAACTAATAAGTACCAGAAGGATTTTAACAGAATTTAGTTGAAGTAAGCACAAATTATATCTCTTCTTTCCTTTTACTGATTTCTATACAGAAATAAGAAACTTGATGATATTTTTTCCGTTCTCTATGGAATTTCTCTGTAGTAGATAAAGTAGATCAGAGGATCATTCTATTCAGAATACATCTGTCACTCTTTCTCCAGCCCAGAATAAACAAACAAAAGAAACAAACAAAAAAAAAGTTTCAGTATCAAGGAGTAACCCCCCATGGTACTGCAGGTAATATTTAGTTTATTGCCAACAAAATAACTAAAATGACATGGTTTGTCACACTAAATTTCAATCACTTCTTTTATCCATAAACTAAAAGATAACTTTAAATTTGGAAAATGATTGAGCCACATCAGGTTTTTTTAAACTGTTTTTTCTAGGAATATTTCAAATTAAGCATATTACAAATAATCCTATGAATTATCCATAGAGTGTAGTTACAAATCAATGAATGGCATATATAAATGATGTTTGGAAATTTTAATTCACATAACACTTTGTAAAGTACTTCCATAATTCACAGACCTGTAATTTCATTTCTGTGTGTTCTTCCTTATAGATTGCAACTACTTTGTAGCGACATAGAAAGTCATTATTAGTTGAAAAAAAAGAATTATATAGAAGTCAATACTTCATGATTAGCCTTTATAAACTTGCATAGGATGGTTCTTAGGCTATAAAAGATCATGTAGGAAGTTATCCCAGAACAGAACAAACCAAGAAAGCTTGTATTCCATTAACACAGATATATAGGACTCAGTCTTAACTCGATGTCTCAATGAAGCTTCAATATAGTATTTTAGTAATATGCTGTTTAAATACCCATATGTAATCCAAGTGTATGATTGTGCTCTCAGTAGCATGCCTGTTATACCATAATGGATTTATCAGGTTTCCAGAATACATCTGGGTAACATAAGTATTTATTTTATTTTTACATTGATCATGAGTTTACATAATATATATGTAAAATTGTCTCTGCCCTATAGCCTATTTCTATATTCCCATTTCAGGTTAAGAACTATGTAGTGTTAGAGCTCTCAAAGAGGTTAATTGCAAAATTGTCTGAAAATGTCACACTGCACCTGTTCTCTTGACTTGGTGATGACTAGCATTACAAAGTATCATAACCATTGAAAATGTCATTCTCTGATTAAGAGAGCCATTGCTGTCACATTTGTCAATTCTTTATAATGCCAGGCTCAGCATGTACATTATTTCAAACAAGTAAAATACAATGAAATTACTCTTTCACATCATGGCCTCATTTACTCAGTAATTTATAAAGAAATTAAGGATTTGAATCAGGCCCCTATATACTGTGTAATTTAAAATTCTAAATGTGGGTTCTAATCTGTGTCCCCCCAATTTTGGGGGATAAATGAGTTTAGAATTTTTTTTAAGATTTTTTGAAAGATAGTAAAAGAAAGAGAAAGATTGAGATTTCTTATAACCTGCCAATCCTAGCCTTCCTAATCTCCCACTTCTGAAGTTCCCTGCCACCATGCTGATGTCTCACAGCCAAAGAGAAAGCACAGTCCCACCAGCTTCTGCTTCCTCCTTCATGTCCTCCTCCCAGAAATGGGAGGCTCCTCAAATTGATTGGCTGGTAGCCTTGATAGACAGTACCCACGAGCAAACATCACTTCCTGATGCCAAGGACCTTGACTGCATGGCTTGCCCTCAGAGGCCTTCTCCTCATGGCGGAGCTTTTCTATAGTAAGTCTCTAGCAGATGGCATCATTCCAATCATTAAAGTACAATATTGAAGAGATATCTAGCATGATCTCCTGGGTAGGACAATGAACAGAATGGATACCATTATTTGTGTTACAGTTGGCATGCTGTGGAATTTTAGGGAGGAAATTAACTAAAGTACTAAAATTTCTTCCATGTCTGCAAAGTGATGGCTAGGCAGTCTTGTACCTCTCAGTGTACAACATCCTGGCATAGACAACACACTGCTCTTATTTCTTAGGGTCAAAATTATGACACAAATGTCATAGGGCCTTTTTCAATTTGGAATTTAAAAGGGTAAACTTTAACTCCTTGAAGCTCATTACATTTCCTTCAGTTGCATTTTATACAAATTTGAACTTGATCTTCAATGTAGAATACATCAATTTTAGACATAGCATATTTTAGGTGCTTAATAAATATTATTGAATTGCTTTGAATTGAAAACAAATGACAGTGCTAGTAATTCATCCTCCTGTAAGGGGCTAAAATTCTAGCTATACTGTCTAAAAGTTTAATGAGTGGTCACCAATAAATTAGAAGCTTCAGCAAGAATGTTTAAGTATTTAAGTATTTGTTAAAGAGCATTAGGATCTAATGATCAGAGAGAAAGGTAAAAATATAACTATTTCTAAGAGACCCCATCATCCAACCTGCCATGGTGAGGTCAGGAACCAAAAGAACCAATGCTTCCTTCTTCATCCCACAAACCTCCTGTGGAACCAGCAACATGCCATCCACAGGTACACACAGCTCCAAGCTAATTGGCTGGTAGCTTTGATCGACAGTACCCATGAGCAAACGTCACATCCTGACCCCAAGGAACTGACCACGCGGCTTGCCCTCAGGCACCTTCTCCTCATGGCAGAGGTTTCCTACAGTAACTCTCCAGCAGGTGGCATCATTCCAATCATTACACTCCCTCAAATTTGATAGCAAAATAAATTATAATTTGAATTATTTAAACGTTATGAAGGCAAGGGAAATATTTAAAAGATAATAAGCATTTATATAGTGCCATACTATGTACTGGGGCAGCTAGGTGGTGCAGTAGATAGTGTGTTGGGCCTGGACTCATGAAGACTCATATTCCTAAATTTAAATCTGTCTTCAGACCCTTATCTAAGAATCCATGGATGTCACTTAAATTTTCTTGCCTCAATTTCCTTATTTGAAAAATGAATTAGAAAAGCAAATGGCAAATTACTTCAGTATCTTTGTTAAGAAAACCCCAAATGGGGTCATGAAGAATCAAACACAACTGAAATGAATGAACAACAACTATGTGCCAGACACTGTGCTAATAAGTTTAAAAATATTATCTCATTTTATCTACACAACAATCCTGTGAGGTAGATATTGCTATAATTTCTCATTTCATAGCTGATGAAACTGAGGTTAAGTGACTTGCTCAGGGTCACACAACTAGTAAGTGTCTGAAGCTGCATTTGAATTTAGTTCTTCTGCACTCCAGGTTGAGTGCTCCATCCACTTTGCCATTTAGTTGTCCTAAAGTGAAAGATGATTAAGAAAGTAATATAAGTGATGATAGGATCATTAGCTCTGAGTTTAAAAGGAGTACTGTCATAGAGAAATAGAAAGGTAAACTGGAATTACACCAAAAGAGAGTATTTTTTTTTTTAGAATGTGACTTTTGTGACTAGGCACACCATCATTTTGTGGAAAGCTCTGGAAAAAATATTTTGCTTTTATTATATCTCTTGGTCATAGATAACACAGTGTGAAAGTCAACATACATAAGAAGAAACCTAAGCTTTATAATTTCTCATTTTTTACCATGCCTAAATTCTAGAGTATTCTTAGCTAGTATTCTGTCATTAATTTATCTTACCATGTCTCAAGCATTTATCAGTTAATTTACTTTTGAAAATGAAGGGGTCTGGTAGGGTACCTATTTCTCTAAGCTTTTTACAATTTTTATAATTCTAGCATCCAATATAACTAAAATGCTTATGGGTCATTATATTCATTGACTGTTAAAGATGTTTTTCAACCATTTTTCACGGTTGGAGAATGGTAGCTATGAAAAGAATATCGGATTAATGGCCAAAAAAAATGTAATTCTATTTTACCAGCTGTGGATTTTTCAAAGTATAGTTATCCCCTTTATGGGATAACAGGGCAGCACACACAGAGATGCCTGTCTGTGAGATATTTTAGACACAGGTGACTTCCACTCTGTGATAGTTGACCCCATCTTCACTGCCTACTCACTCTCTGTAAGAATAAAGTCATCTCTTACACAGGGTATTATTTTTAATCTTTAAAAGATCTTTATTTTACCTAATGCCAATCAAGTGGTGAACAATGAAGGATTAGCTACACTATATAATAGGCCATAATGATTCTCATTGCTGTGATTGCCAATTTAAAGGGGGATCTTATTTGTATTGTGACAGAGAGAATTATTATCTTTGATGTTCCAATGTCACAGAATAAAAATGATCATGTTGAAAAACAGATTTTTAATGACATTCTAAGACAGTTTAGTGGAGTAGATATCTACTTTCACTATCATATGACTTTTTAAAATTAAATATTGTAAGGCAGTTAAGGGTGATGAACTGGAGAACAGATATTTCAGTGGCAAAAGAATACATTGCTGAAACCATTATCTAGTGACTTGATATGATATAGAACCTTAAATGTCAAGCTTCCTTGTAAGAATCTTTATATTCACAATATATTTGAGTTAATTTCATTTTGTTCGTGTTTGTAAAAATAATCACATGGCCCATTTTGTAGTAAAATGATATCATTGGAGAAGATTTTTTTTTCCTCATACATATTAGATTTAGTAGAAGCTAATTTTCTTTGTTCCTTATGTAATTCTCTAAGGAAATATAGATTTTAATTTTGGCCTTTATTAATGACCAAAGAATCATGCTTTGGCATATTTGCTTTCTTGCAGGTCTGAATGTTATATAGGATAGCTATTTACTTCCATGTTTATTTAAAGTGTTAGGGATTTCCCAACAAATTTGACATTAAGCAAAATTTCCCATGTGTATTTCTTCCTTTAATTGCAATTTGATAAATATTGTCACAAGTGCTTATTTATAGTCCAAATGAACCTTTGTTTTTTTTTTAATTAATAAAGTATTTTTTCCCGTTAAATGTAAAGATAGTTCTCAACTTTTGTTTATACAGGCTTTCCAATTTCAGATTTTTCTCCCTCCCTCCCCTCCCTCCCCCCGCCCCTAGACAGCAGGTAATCTGATATAGGTTTTATATATATATATATATATATATATATATATATATATATATATATATATATATATATATATATATATATATATATATTTATATTTTTATATTTTTATATTTATATTTATATATATATAGTAACATTAATCCTATTTCTGCATTAGTCATGTTATAAGAGAAAAATCAGAGCAATGATGAAAAACCTTAAAATAGAAAAAACAACAGCACCACAAACAAAAGAAATAGTATGGTTCATTCAGGATCTATACTCCACAGTTTTGTTTTGTTTTTCTTGGATTTGAAAATCCTCTTCTATCATGAGTTCCCTGGAACTCTTCTGTACCATTGCATTGTTGAGAAGAATATAGTCCATCACAGTAGATCAGCACTCAATGTTGATGACACTGTGTACAATGTTCTTCTTTGAACCTTTGGTTTTTAAGCAGCTGATTGAGTCACATTACAATGAAGTCTCTTATTAATCAACATTACAAATAGGCACAGAAATAGAATTGGGAAGTAAATTGATATATTCATAGGAAAGTTATGAAATGACTCTTTTTGCATAGAGGTTTCTGCTAAAATAGGAAAAAAAAATTTCTTTGAAGAAAAAGCACCTCAAGTTTGTTCTAAGGGGAATGAATAGCCACTGTTTTGTTTTTTTTTAAACAAGGAATTGAATAATGAAAATGATATTTTAGTAGGAAGTATCTCAATGGAGGATCAAGAATACTTTCAAGTCAGGAAACCTAGGTTAATGGGAAATTTTTCAATGGTTATTTGAAGTAATTAAGATATTAAGTAATGAAAGTGGAACTAGATCACAATAGATTTGGGAACATGTGACTGGTAAAATAAGTAGTCTAAAGGTAGAAACAGTATGTGATGATTAATTATTTGTAATAATAATAAAAAGAAGAGAAATATAAATTTTCAGGCATGAAGGATTGGGGAAATTGTGGTGGTGCCAATGAATATAAGCACCAATTAAGGATTTTTGATCCAAGGAGGTTTGATGGGGATAGAATTGAAGGGATCTTGGAACTCTGATAAATAGACTCTGTACATAATTCTGCAAGATGTGATCAGTTCACATAGGAGGAACTAAGGACCAAAGAAAATTATTTCAATCTGAGGTTATACATTTCTAAGTAGAAGGACTGGGAATCAAACAAAGGTTCACTTCAAATCTAGAAGGTTTTTTGTTTGTTTGTTTGTGTTTGTTTTATCATGCTAAAGTTTAGTTTAGTTTAATTTTCTTCCAAGAAGAAAATTCAGTATACATTTAATTTTTTTTCTAGTTTTTGCAACAAACATTTTTTTTTTTTTATTTTTTTCCAGTTACATGTAAGGGTAGCTTTCAACATTCATTTTTATAAGATTTAGAGTTCCAAATTTTTTCCCCTCCCTCCCTTTCCTCCCCCCTGCACAAGACAGCAACCAGGTTATATATGTACAATCCACAAGTACTCTTTTTATCAGTTCTTTCTATGGGGGTGGATAGTAAGCTTTGTCATTAATCCCTTGGGATTATCTTGGATCATTGCATTGCTGACAGTAGTTAAGTCATTCACAATTGCATATTAAACAATAATGCTGTCACTATGAAAGATATCCTCCCAGCTCTGCTCACTTCACTATACATCAGTTCATGAGTCTTTCCAGGTTTTTCTGGGATCATTCTGTTTGTCATTTCCTATAACACAAGACCATTCCACCACAATCATATACCACAGCTTCTTCTGTCATTCCTCAATTAATGGACATTCCCTTGATTCTCAATTCTTAGCCACCAAAAAGAGTTGCTATAAATATTTTTGTACAATTTTCCCCCCTTTTCTCTTTTTCATAATTACTATTGTTAACTGTTTGTCTTCCACCCTATTCCCTTCCCCATGATATTTATTCTATTATCCATCTTCTTTCATCCTATCATCTTCAAAAGGGATTTGCTTCTGTCTTTCCCATCTCCCATTTTGCCCTTCCTTCTTTTTCCCCTCTCTCTTTATCCCCTTCCCCTCATATTTTCCTGCTGGGTTAAAGAGATTGCTCCACCCCATTGATTGTGTATGTTATTCCCTCTGAGGCAATTCTAATGAGATTGAGGTCTTTGAGAAAATTCTGATGAGTGTTAGGCTCATATATTGTCCAGATTAAATAGATTACTCCACCCAGTTGAGTGTGTGTGTGTGTGTGTGTGTGTGTGTGTGTGTGTTAATCCCTCATTGAAGCAACTCTGATGAGTTTAAGGCCTTTGAGCCTTTTCTGATAAGGGTAAAATTCATTTACTGTTCTGACCCTCCCCCATTTCCTCCCCCACTCCATAACCTTTTCCTGTTTCTTTCATGTAGGATTTCAACTCTGCCCTTCCCCATCCCCCAGTGCATTCCCCTCACCCCTCAATTTAACCCTAAAGATGTCATCATGGGGCAGCTAGATGACACAGTGGACAAAGCATCCACCCTGGACCCAGGGGGATCTCAGCCAAAACCCAGCCCCAAACACAAGACAGTCACATACTACACAACCCCAGGTATGTCCCCCAACTCCTATTTTTTATGGTTCTCTACAGTCTTGTATTTGAAAATCAAATTCACCATTCAGTTCAGGTATTTTCATCACAAATACCTGACAGTCTTCTTTTTCATTAAATTCCCATTTTTACTCAGAATGATTATGCTCAGTTTTGCTGGGTAGGTGTTTCTATTTTACCTTCTGCCTCTAGAATATCAGGGCAATTTCCCCTAAGAATATCTTGGAAGATGATGTCTAAGCTCTTTCCTTGATCATGGTTTTCAGGTAGACCAATAATTTTCAAATTATCTCTCCTGGACCTATTTTCCACATCAGCATATTTTCCAAGAAGATATTTTACATTGCCCTCTATTTTTTTTTAATCATTTGGATTTGCCCTATTGTGTCTTAGTTTCTCATAAAGTCACTACCTTCCATTTGTTCAATCCTAAATCTTAGGCAATTATTTTCATCAGAGAGCTTTTGTACCTCCTTTTTCCATTTGGCCTATTTGACTTTTCAAGCTGTTGACTTTTTTCTCATGTCTTTCCTTCATCACCTTCATTTCTCTTTCCATTTTTTCCTCTACCTCTCTAGATTTATCTTCAAAGTCCTTTTTGAGTGCTTCTGTGGCCTGAAACCAATTAATGTTTTTCTTGGAAGCTTTAGATGTGGCTGACATCTTCCTCTGAGGGTGCACTTCGATCTTCCTTGTCACTGAAGAAACTTTCTATGGTCCTCACCTTTCTCTGTCTGCTCATCTTTCCTTTTTTTTACTTGACTTTTAGCTCCTTAAAGTGGGGCACTGTTTCCAGCCTGTACTGTCCCAAGCTTCAGAAGTCCCAGGTGCTATGATTTAAGGAGGATCAGGTTCTTCACTTGCCTGGCCTGTTCCCTGCTCCATATATAATCATAGACTAACTTTCTAATTAACCAGCTTTGTGTGTTGTGGTTGTCAGCTCCCGAGCCTGTGTCCCTACCCCACCTAGGACACTGCTACTCAAGCCTACCTCCTGGTTCCCAGCAGGAGTGAAAAACCAAAGTTCTGCCTCAGCACTAGCATAGACCCCTCTAGTCTTCCCCCTGCCAAGGGCTCAGCCCTCTCACCAAACTGTGAGCTTAGTTCCAGATGATACTGGGGCTTCAGGTGATTCAGAGGCTCTGGGGGTCTCCCTCTCTGGTGAGGCCTTCCTGGGACTGGATCTGTGTCAGTGTGACTGTGGGGTTGTGCTCTGCTCCTGTCACAGCACAGCAGTTCCCTCTTTCTGACCTTCTAAGCTGTTCTTGGTCAGAAGATGATTTTAGCACATTCTTCTGTGGGTTTTGCTGCTCCAGGCATTGTCCTATGGTATTATTTTGATGTTTTTTGGAGTGATTGTGTTATGAGTTCAAGAGCTCACTGCCTTTCCTCCACCATCTTGGCTCTGCCCCAGAAGTCCAATATACATTTAATATTAATCAGATGAATTATAGATCTAAATTTTGAGTTGCGTTTCTAATGACAATGAATCTAAGAATTCATATATATGTATAAAAATATATACATAAAATTCATATATATATATAATTTCCATTCTTTATGGATACAAAATTAATTTCCATGTTTGCACATTTATGTTTATTGTCTGTTTGTAATTTTCTGACATTTTTACCTAGACCACTAATATTAGGGGAGGGGGAAGTGAAGAGATATTTAAGCCAGATAGATTTATCTATTTATTTTAAAGACATTTATATCTCTTTAAGGTTAAGAAAGAGTGAAGAATGACATTTAAGGATGTCACTTCTTTTGATTGGGCCACAATTTATTGCAGGGAAATGAGAAAAAACCTTAAAGAGAACACATGGTGACTTTATTATGGTGTAGATTTCTATCGTAGTGTACCTACAATGTTGACTTTCCAGATATAAATTCTAAAAGGGAAAATAGAAATTAGGGGAAGACTGTAGATAGAACTGACCAAGCATATTGTTTATTTCTTTTGTTTTAACAGGCTGATAAGATTGCTTTATTTTGTCCTTTCTATTCAATTCACATGTCTTCTTTTGTTTCCTCATAGTGAATAAAAATGTTCTTTACTGGAGGAACAGAGTACAGACATGGGATTTCTGCTATTATTGACAGATCTTTAATATAAATAAAACTCAGGCACTAGGTGTGGTGAGAGAAGAAGATTGGTCCTTGTCTTCATGTCCTATTAATTGGGACACAAGAAGTCTCCACGTATTCTGGTATTCACTAAAATGTATTATTTATTAATTTCTGAGAAAATAGTATTTCATAGATTTTTTTTACCTCATTATTTTTAATACTGCAGTGGAAAGAACATCATGAGGAAAATTCGAATTGGATCTATGGGCCTCATTTTTTCAATTTAATTCACCAAATATTTATTAAACTTACCTTCCATCAATTTTGCATTTATCCTGCATGTTCTCATTTATATATGTTTTCTCCCTCAACTCAAGATTTTTGAAGACAGGAGGTGTTTTTGCCTTTTTCTCTATATTCACAGAAATTATCATACTGACTCCCACATAGTAAATACTTAGTAAATGTATCTTGTTAATTAAACTGCTACTACAATTAAAGGATATGCACTGTCCGTATGGATTATATGTATGTCCACATACATTTGTCTAATTTCAGAATTTAGTAAGTCTTTAATACATATCTTGGAATTCTACCTGTTCTTTCTAAAAGGAGACTATAATACCTTGCTACAAGGGAGCAAGAAACAGTGGTCATAAGGAATGTCCACTCCATTTTTCCACAGAAATAAGACAATGGAGTAGAATTATATTGACCTGTTATTGTAATTATTCCTCGTTTAGGAAAAATAGATTTTTTTTCAGGTTTGGGTAATTTTTATGATTCATATGATGAAATGGTCCTGAAAACTTAGATATAAAGGACTACCTCTTTTTGCACCAAAAGCTTATTAACCAAAAGGCTAGAGCAGAAAATGAATAGTGAATAAACTCATTTATCCAAATATAATGAACAGAAGTGTGAGATATCATAAAAATTAAATATCTGACAGTGCACACAGTGAACTGTTTTGCTGAGTGAAGTCTCTCTGATTAACCAAGAGAGTACCCTTGATTTTATTCAAGAAAAATTTCCCTTAAGTCTAACAGCAGGTAAGCTGTATATCAGTGACATGGGGAGCCATCTTTCCCCTTTATGATTGCCTTCCAAAATCTGTCCTTTTTTCCTTCATTTTCCTCTAGAATATGGACCCACTTCTGTTCTCACTTATAGCAGAATCCAGAAGTATGATTCTCCTCTTTTACCAACTCTACCTCTCATACTGGCACAGGTTAAGTCATTATTCATTCCACTAAAAAAATGAATAATATGCAAATGCTCTTGGGTGAACCCCAAATTTTTTATAAAAGGGTTGTCATTATAGAAAATGAAACCTGAACTTCTAGTGTCACTTCATGAGTAATGCTTCAATCTGAATGAAAAGAGAGATAAAAATTGCAGAACATACTTCTCAAACAAACAAAATAAATAAATGTGTTGTGAAAGAGAGAGGGACAAGAGAGAGAGAGAGAGAGAGAGAGAGAGAGAGAGAATTTTTTGCTTCTAAAATTGTTTTGGGTTAACCAATTAGATTTGATCGATGTATGAAGAAATACCTCTTGTCCAAAAGGAAAAAAAAATGCCTTAAACAAGAGGTCAGGTGGTCTCTGCTTACTGAGGGGCAATGGACCTATTTTATTGACTGCTTTCTAGACATAGTCAATAGAATTGATTTTAATTTACCCAGAAAGAAATATAAAAAATTGAAATTGGTTTTGAAAGTTGTCTGTGAGACATTTTTGGCAAAAGTTCATGACTTTTTTTTTTTTTTAAGTGAGGCAATTGGGGTTAAGTGACTTGCCCAGCGTCACACAGCTAATAAGTGTTAAGTGTCTGAGGCCGGATTTGAACTCAGGTCCTCCTGACTCCAGGGCCAGTGCTCTATCCACTGTGCCACCTAGCTGCCCCCTTTTTTTGTGGGGCTATGGGGGTTAAGTGACTTTCCCAGGGTCACACAGACAGTAAGTGTCAAGTTTTTGAGGCCAGATTTGAACTCAGGTACTCCTGAATCCAGGGCTGGTGCTTTATCTACTGCACCACCCTAGCTGCCCCCAGTTCATGACTTTCAATGTATGATATTAACAAACTTTGATTCCACTAGAGTTTTAAATACTTAAAATAGCTACTCATTGATGTAAATTTAATGAAGTGATTATTGAGCATATTTGAGGAAACAATGGTTTTGGATGTTTTTTTTTTTCCATTTTATTGTGACATATTTTCTCTTCAACTCATCCAGTAAATCAGTATTTCATTGAATGATAAAGTTGTGAAGAATTGTTTATTCTTGAGTCTTTAGTTTAAAATACTGAAAAAAAATTCCCTCTTTCTTTTGTTTAACCCTGGGTTCCATACTACAGTAATAAATTTCATCAGCCTGCTGAGATCCATCAAGCTGAAAATACATTCAGAGTCCCCAATGAAAGCAGTGGAAGGCATCAAAGTAAAAGACATATAGTTACATTCTGTACTCCTTGTAACCTAAATGACTGACATATACTTTCAGTCTTTAAATTCTTTCTGTCTGAACAGCTTTTGACTCTTTGGTACTTATATTAAAAGTACATTTTTTTTCCTTTTTGGAACAAAAATGTAATGGGAATCTGACCTTGTAAAAGGCTGCAAGAGCCAAATAACATAGCATGAAAAGGTAATGGGCTACTGAGAAACAGACCCACGAAATAAAGATAGAAGTAGAAACCCTCATTGTGTTCCTTCTGTTCCACAATGTATGTGATTTGTTAAACATTCTTAGATAGATTTATCTGAACATAAATTTAGGTAAGACTAAATAATAAAACATGGAAGAAAAAATTCATAGATACTTTCTTTTTCTCTTATTTGTGTGAGCATTAAAGTGCTAAATTTAGCTGCTTAATTCATTAGGAAAGCTAAGGAGTTTTCTGGAAGCAGAAACCATTTACATTTATCTGTTGTTCCTAATTCAACTGTGACCTAGCACAAGTTTTTATTGCTTTACATCTTAATATCAGACCTTGGCTCTAGAAATTTTATTTAACAGTTTTGTAGAGGATATATTGGAGTTAGGAAAATATTGTATTTAGAAAAGAGGTAAGAATGTCTGACAGAAGGTATTGATCATGTTAGTGTGACTAGAGAGAAAGGGACAAATACAAAACCTACATGGAAAGGCAATTGATAATATATTTGGAAACTCTTTAAGGTTGAAGGGATGTGAGCTGAACTTGATCAAGATGCTCATCTCATAGTCATTCTTACTGGTATCTTAGTTATTAAGTCTTCTTAATTTCTATAACCTACATCAGAGGAGTTATACACATAATCAACAGGCTGTATGAAGCAAACAACACTCCTGAGTGTAGCTTGAACCAGATAGAAGTGTAATTTGGAAATAATTGCCAAAATAAATTAAATAAAATATGATGAAATACAGATAACACTGGGTTTTAAAACTAAATCAATATGAGCCCTACAGAGATCCTAAAATATGAATTAGAAGCCCCAGTTTTTATTTGAGTTTGAAATCACTAACCTGTATTTTCATTTTGATTAGTTGATTAGTTATATCATAGCTCTTACTAACATCTGTCCCTTTAAATTTGGACTTTCAACACTCTCAGTAACAATTTCCCATGTAGCTTTTGTCTCTTCCCACTGGAAAAATACTTTGTCTTCATTAAAACTATTATTCCCACAATGGAATACTATTGTGCTGTAAGAAACGATGAACAGGAGGAGTTCAGAGAAACCTAGAGGGTCTTGCGGGGACTGATGATGAGTGAGATGAGCAGAACCAGAAGAACATTGTACAGAGTATCATCAACATTGAGTGCTGATCTACTGTGATGGACTATATCTTTCTCACCAATGCAATGGTACAGAAGAGTTCCAGGGAACTCATGATAGAAGAGGATCCCCAAATCCAAGAAAAAAAAAAGAACTGTGGAATATAGAAGCTGAATGAACCATACTATTTCTTTTGTTTATGGTGCTGATGTTTTTTCTATTTTGAGGATTTTCATCATTGCTCTGATTCTTCTCTTATAACATGACTAATGCAGAAATAGGATTAATGTTATTATGTGTGTATATATTTATCAGAAATAGGATTAATGTTATTATGTGTATATATATATACACACACACATATATATGTATATATATATGTATATATATGTATATATATATGTATATATATGTATGTATGTATGTGTATATATATATGTGTGTGTGTGTGTATATATATATATATATACAACCAGCATTCTCAAAGAGCACCAAAATTATATCACTATGTTCAAATCAAGTTTCATTGTGTCTGACTGTGGCTGATCAGGCCAATATGAACATGGAATCTATATCCTAGATCAGGCACAAATAGTCCATATGAATATCTGGGATTGGTTCTCTAAATTTGTACATCACATGTTTCTTTTGAACTACTTCACATATTTCACACCTGCTACACTGCCCTTGGTTAGCTCATTTTCTACCTTTATCTTCTAGACACTATTTCACTAAAATAGATTAGGAAAAACTTGTGGAAAATGCCTGATTCAAGTAAATGGAACGAGTATGATTCTTATTAACAACCTTAAATTGTTGCTATTCCTGCTGGTACTGTACTAGGATCTATTTTTCTACATATGGGCTTCTTGAAGAGCTGGTGATGAGGGATTTGCCTTTGCAGTGGTGTTCATTAACTCTCTTCATTCCCTGGTTTCAATCTTCTGAAATTCCTGAAATGTCTTCTATTAAATCATTCTTTTCTAACTCCCACTATAAGATCTGTTCCACCAAATCTGAGATCCTATCAAACTTTTTTCCCCTTAAGCTATTTTCATTAGAAAAGTTTTCCCCACTCCCCTACTGTTTTAGACTATCCAGACTCCCTTTGTGTCTCTCATGATTCAGTAAAAAACATCTTGAGAGATGAAAAATGTCAGAGGCAGAAATGTTATAATCTATATGCCTATAATGATTAGATTACAGATCCTGCCTTAGTCCTTATTTAAAATAGGATAAAGGTCTTTCTTTTCTTATTTTAATACAGTTTTAAGGATTAAATGAAATCAAATTGTTGTTTTAAAAGAGCCATCACAGGTATTATTTACTCACTTGTAACTACATCTAAAATATACCATCTTATATGTGTTCAACATGGAATTGTAACAAATAACTGTTGAAATTTCAAACTATATTTTTGTTAATCTTTCAAAACTTGTCAAACTCTGTTTTAGTCCCTTCTCCCTTCCAATCTAGCAACTTGTATCTATTTCACTTACATACACTGAACCCTACATAGGCATTGTCATAAAACATTGTGTATACACAAATCAAATAGATGACTTCAGGGAAGAAAAATAAAAGGAAATTACTTTTGTATTATTTTCTTTAAAAAGTAATTAGACTTTGCTTCTGTTATGTAATTTAACAGAAGCTTAAGTTTTGTGTTTGTGTTTTTTTTTTTTTAGTCGACTTCACTTACTATTAAAAAGTAATCATCTTATACTGGGATTGAGGAAGGCATGCACGGATCATTAGATTTTATTATGACAGTATAATTATGAAGACCTGGTATAAAGAAAAGAAAAGAACAAGAAGGAAGGCCAAATGAATTGGGGTTAAGTGATTTGTCAGAATTATTCTGACCTACTGTATCTTTAATCCATTTCATTTTCTTTTCCATCAATATTCCTTTCAATAACTATTTAAATATATTGATTCTATGTATTCAGAATCCTCCTTGTAGGGACCCACATTAATTAGTGTAAATGGCACAAGAGATCCAGAGAAAGTTAAAAGAAAAGAAAATGAAAGAGGTCTTCACAGTTGACATCCACAATCACTGAAATCACATGGTCAAAATAACAAAATGCTACTGAGGTAGACAAAAATATTTTTGTTCCAAATATTACTTTGTTCTGTGGTTATGAAAATGAGTGTAATCAGGAGCAGAATAATATAGATGATGAACCAAAGATGGGCCTATCTTCTATTCAGCAGATTTAGTGTAAATGACTTTAATAATGATAGCTGACATTTATATATACTATCAAGTGTTACACAGCTTTAGATGCAATATTTCATCTGATTCTGTAACAACCAGGTAAGAATCATATTGCAGGTATTATTATGCCTATTTTTGAGGTAAAAAAAAAACAACTCAGAGAAAGTTTTACATGTCCATAATACTCAACAAATAACTATCACAAGTAAGATTTCAATTTTTTTCCTGATCCTTTGTCTAGCATTATTTCCTCTATATCATATCACTTATATGTCAATAATTTTACTCTCCCTTTAAATGAGCAAAAATATCCTTTTAGTTTAGTAGTTTTTTCTGAAAAAAAACATCTTAACATTTTCATTTGTAGATGGCTGGAGAGAGAGAGAGAGAGAGAGAGAGAGAGAGAGAGAGAGAGAGAGAGAGAGAGCTAGCAAAGAGTTTCAGTTCACATCTAACAAATAATAAAGACCAACTTTGTGCAAAGCACTGTTTAAGCACTGGGGATACAAACATGAAAGAATAAATTATTCCCAAGACATTTACAATATACAGTAGTAATAGTGATCAGAAAAGTACAGAAGTTATAGAAAATAAGTACATAAGAGAGGTTCAACAAATCACTATGAGAGATTTCAAGGAGGATGAAACTAATATGGCTAGAAAACTTCATCATCAGTTGTGATTAACTGTAATCTAAACTAAACTTAAATAACTTAAGGTATGAAGAGAAATGATGCTAGATGTTGAGGATGGTGTAACAAAAGGCTCAGAGGTCATAGAGATTATGATGAGTCCCTGGAATGAGAAGCAGTAAAACTGAACTATATTTGAAGTATGTAAAAGTGAGTAGTGTTTAATTCAAAGTGAAATAATCCCTTAGTTGGAAAGTATCAGAGATGTCATCAGGACCAACTCATAAAGAAATAGTGATGTTGCTTCTAATAGAATTGTGATAAATTGTTATAGTCATACTTATGACTGACATAGTCATAAACCCTTCACTTATTTGAGAAATTATTTTTTCTCTCATATTTAATAACTAATTATTGTATTAAGACCAACTTGGTTTTTTTTTTTCCTCTCTTTTCTACTGCCCCATCCAGAAATCAACTAGTGTGGGAAATTTAGAGATTTACTTGGGCCAAGACCTAATCAATCATATAGTAAAAGAAATTCTGAGTTTAGAGTAATAGGTATATTCATTTTCACTGTGTACCCTCAGAAAAATCCTGGAAAAATGTTGATTCCCTCTATTAGCAAAACAAGTGTGAGAAAATAATAGGATTTGGCAGATACTCAAAGGCCCACCTAGAGATTAATTTAAATTGATTGAATTAAGTGAGAGTGATTGACTTTGCTGATTAGCATACTTAAAGTTAATTAGATTATAACCACACCTGGCTGGCCCTTAAGAAGGTATTGTTCTCAGAAGCAAAGGACTTTGAACTCAAAAAGAGACCACCTTCAAGTCCAATGAACCAATGGTTTTGGATGAAACTAACCAATCAGCTTGAAGCAGTGTATAAGGACTAACTATGCTCCAGACCTATAAAAAGTTTCCACATACAGTTTGCTGGAGCAGTTCATGGTTGAAGCAGGCTTTTGGTTGAGGACTTGAGGAAGAACTAGACCAGGCTGGAACTCTAGGATAAATAGGTCTTTTCTTAACTTTCTGTACTCCACCTGTTCTCTTTTTTCTAATACCTGGTATCTTTAATAAATGCTTAATGCCCAAAGACTGGTGCTAAAGCTTCTAATTTAAGGTGACCACACATTTATATTTTACACATCATGCAGGTGATATGGGAATTAATGTCTCTTTTACCAAGATGTAAATAGCCTAAGTCCCCTGTACCAGGATAGCCCCTCTCTTTTGATTAATCAATCAGAGGTGATTAGGCATTCCTAAGGAACACATCCTCTTCAAAGTGCATATAATCTGTGACCCCACTGCCTTTAAGGGTCTTTGGTATTAAATGATGCAGAATTTATATGTTTTGAACTTTGTAATTGTCAGTTAGTTCTGTCCTATAATGAGGAAACCATTAATCCTTATATAAGACTTTCAAGTTTTGGTTATCTCAAATTATTAGAAAAAAAATTTCTGTTTTCTTTGTTTTTACCTTTTCTTTGAACCCAAACCTGCAATGACTTTCAGTTTTGCCCTCTGAGGCCAAAACAAATCCTTGGTTCACACAACATGCTTCATGTGACATATGATTCCTATTAACATGCTACCTATTCCTAAACGCCTTAGAAATAATTTAATTCATAGCAAGGTGATGATCAACCTGATACACCATTTCAAACTTGTCAGTGGTACAAGTCTATGGGATTTCCTGTTAGAAGAGGTTGAACTGTGAAAATATCTAATCTTCTCCCCTACTGCCAATCCCATGCTATTGTTACAAGGACAGTGCTTCAGTGACTGGTCAGGTCCAAAACAAATCTAGATGATAAAATGGAATAATGTTTACAATACTAAATTATGGAGTCTGTTTTCTGTGTCCATTTCATGAAGAGAATCAACATTCCTCTCTCTTATTTCATTGCTCATGTTATTGACTGATTCAAAGTCAGCATTCTATGATCTTCTAGTTTATTGTACATAACATAATAGACATATATATGGAGGCACCTTCCTCTGATAATGTTCTTAAATTATGTCTAGTTGCCCCTCCAGATCTTTGGGAAACTTGTAATTCTGGTTTTGTATCATAAATTATTCTCTATCTCCCTTTCAGCAAGAATTTTCAGGGTCTAAAGATCTCCATAGATATTGAGTGGGGGAAAAAAAATAAAACACATTAATGCATAAGCATAGGACATACTAAAAGTACTTAGCTGTCATGATTCCATTAGTTTAATTCTCAAAATTAATGCCTTTATTTCTTTCTAGCCATTCTCACAAAGTCTGTTCTTTAACATGCTTATAAGATTGTTCAAGACCTACACCAGAATGTCAGTCCTAATTTGTTTTGATCAGTTTTGTCCTGTATTCATTGGTTGATATCATGGTATTATCCATTAAAAAACAGAAAGTATATATATATATCCCTTTTTGATGAACCTCATTATATACTGAATCTACAAAATTATTTTTTAAAAATTGCTCTTATCAACCATTACACATATCAATTAGTGCTGTACTTTATTGCTAGAAATATTTTGTTTTTGGTGGGAAAATTAGGGTTAAGTGATGTGCCTAGGGTCACACAGCTAGTAAGTATCAAGTTTCTGAGGTCAGATTTGAACTCAGGTCCTCCTTAATCCGGGGTTGGTGTTTTTTCCACTGAGCCACCTAGCTGCCCTTGACATTATTCTTAAAGAAGGTACACTTTTTTGTTTGTTTTTGTTTTTGTTTGGTTTTTTGGATTTTTTTGCAGGGCAAAGGGGGTTAAGTGACTTGCCCAGGGTCACACAGCTAGTAAGTGTCAAGTGTCTGAGGCTGGATTTGAACGCAGGTAATCCTGAATCCAGGGCCGGTGCTTTATCCACTGCGCCACCTAGCTGCCCCAAGAAGGTAGAGTTAAAAATAACAAAACAAAACAAATATTTTAGTTGCATGTCCTTGCTTTTACTTTCTATAAATATCTAGTATGAAAAGCAGCCAATCACTGATTTTTTTATAGAAGCATATTAATCTCTCTAGACAGTTCCCCCTTTTCTTCCACATTTGAATTTCTTTGTTTCTTCAGAATTTCATCTTTGACATCTTTTCACCCCTTTTGACTGACTTTCCTAATATGAAATAGGATCTAATATTATTTTCTCTGAAATCTCTAGAACAGAATTTTTCAAATTATTGGGTACATCTTGTATTATGCCTGATTTTCCTCTTGTTTTATCAAGATCAGGATAATTGAAGAGAATGTTGGAGTAGTAATTTGCTGCTAAAGTAACATCCTGTCTACTTCATCCATTAGGTACACACTACTGGATAGAATAAGACTGAAATATTTGTTTCCTTCCTTACTCTTTTGAACATCTAAAGAAAGATATGATTATTGTTTTTAGTTTGGGTGGCTTGAGGCTGTTGATATATTGAGACCTTTGAACTAACTTCTCAGTGAAAATTTCTTTTTGAAAGATAATTCAGGTCAATTGGTTCATAGATATTGGTTGATTGATATGGAGAAAGTGGAATTAGTTATGTTATATTATGCATAATATTGGTGGAAATTTGTAATCAATAGTACTAGAAACCCAAATTGTTTAGAGTTATTGCTGAATCCTGATGTTAGAAATAGCCAGATATTCTTTCAGTACTCTTTCTGATAGTACATATATCCAAAGAATAATCTCAGAATTTATGTTGTACCCCACAATAATATAGCTTCAAGTTCCTGCTATTAATCCTCAAAAATCCTGAATTTCACTTTATTATTTTTTTGTTAATTATAATGTTGCTGCAAAAAGTGGAAGATAGTATGGCAGAAGCTAGGCATAGAACAACATTTTATGTCATATACAAAAATAAGGACAAAAGGGGTACATGATTTAGCCATAAAGGGTCATATCATAGGTAAATTTGGAGAGGAAGGAATAGAGATCTATGGACAAGAGAACAATTTATGACTAAACAAGAGATAGGGAATATTATGAAATGCAAAATGGATTATTTTAATTACATTAAATTTAAAAGGTTTTGTACAAACAGAAGCAATGCAGCCAAAATAAGAAGGAAAGCAGAAAGCTGGGAAACAATTTTACAGCCAGTGTTTCTGATATAGGCCTCATTTCGAAAATATATAGGGAACTAAATAAAATTTATGAGAAAGTAAGTCATCAGGGCAGCTAGGTGGTTCAGTGGATAGAGCATCAGTCCTGGAGTCAGGACCTGAGTTCAAATCCGGTCTCAGACACTTAACACTTAATAGCTGTGTGACCCTGGGCAAGTCACTTAACCCCAAGTGCCTCACCAAAAAGAAAACAAAAAAACAAAAAAATATATAAAAAAAAAAGAATGTAAGTCATCCCCCAATTGAGAAATGGTCAAAGGATATGAACAGGCAGTTTTCAGATGAAGAAATCAAAGCTATCTATTGCAATATGAAAAAATGCTCTAAATCACTATTGAATAGAGAAATGAAAATTAAAACAACTCTGAGGTACCACCTTATACCCATCTTATTGTCTAAGATGAAAAAAAAGGAAAATAATAAATGTTTGAGAAGCTGTGAAAAAATTGGAACACTAATTCATTGTTGGTGTGGTTGTGAATTGATCCAACAATTCTGGAGAGTAATTTGGAACTATGCCCAAAGGGCTATGGGACTGTGCTTACCCTTTGCCTCAGTAATAATACTATTAGGTCTGTATCACAAAGAGATTAATGAAAAGGGAAAAGGGCCCACATGTACAAAAATATCTATAGCAGCTCTCTTTGTGGTGGCAAAGGATTAGAAATCAAGGGAATATCTATCAATTGGGGAATGGCTGAATAAGTTGTGGTATATGAATGTAATGGAATACTATTGTGCTATAAGAAATGATGAACAGGAGGAGTTCAGAGAAACCTTGAAAGCCTTAAGTAGACTTATGCTGAGTGAAGTGAGCAGAACCCGGAGAGCATCGTACACAGTAACAACAACATTGTGATCATTGACTGTGGTAGACTTGGCTCTTCTCAGCAGAGCAATAATTCAAGACAATTCCAAAGAACTCATGATAGAAAATGTTCTCCACATCCAGAAAAAAAGAACTGTGGATTCTGAATGCAGATTGAACAATACTGTTTCTACTTTTTGACTGTTTTTTTTCTTTGTTGAGATTTTTTCCCTTTTGTTCTCATTCTCCTTTCATAATATGACTAATGTAGAAATATGTTCAATGTGATTGTACTTATATAACACATATCAGATTATGTTTTTTTTGTCTTGGGGAGTGGGCAGGGAAAGGATGGAGGGAGAAAATCTTATCAAAACAAATGTTAAAATATCTTTACATTTAACTGAAAATTAATAAAATAGTTTTAATATAAAGAAATTATAATGTTAATCTATCACTTTAAAAATATATTTAGTTTCTTTTGATTAAGGTTTACTTTTCAATTAATACATTACAGTAACAAGTCTCATCCAAGGAAATGCTATCTTAGGTCAAAAAAAAAAAAAGACAATTTGATTTTAAGCCACAAGAAAGGCAGAGTACCAGGTCTTAGTATTAGTATATTCTGCTCATGTCAGATCACATCTGGTATATTGTGTTCAGTTATATTCCCATATTTAAGATAGTACATGGATAACCCAATTTAGGAATAAATAATACCAAATATGATGGCTATCATAAAAAGAAGAGATTGGACTTGTTCTGCTTGGTTCCAGAGGGCAGAACTAAGAGGAATATTTTGCCATTGCAGAAGAAAATTTAAGTTTGATTTTTGGCAGTGGAGACAAACCTTATCAGAGTGGTTTTCCAAAATGGAATTAGCAACATTGAGAAATTGGTTCCCTCTCCCTCAGCTATGCACCTCAAGTAAAGGTTGGCCATTTATTGGGTATGATGTAAAGGTTATTTATAGTTAGAAAGTTCTGGTTTAACTAGATGACCTATGAGATAACTTCTAACTGTGATTTCATGGTGTCTAAATATTGCCTATCATGTTGCATCTATTTCTTTTCATCTAAATCTTATTTATATACTTTAATATGCATATTTTTTAAAAAGTTGTGTCAATATCTGAGGACGTGGATTTTTTTTTCTCCAACTCTCATCTTGAATATTGCCTCCTATATGTTACTCTTCCTCTAACCAGTATTAAAAGTTCTCTTTATTGAGGAGTGTGTGGGCAGAGCCAAGATGGCAGAGGAAAGAATGTGACTCTCCCCACTCCGAACAGACCTGTCCATGCAATTGTGTTGTTTAAAAATTTAAATGTGTGGGGCAGCTAGGTGGCGCAGTAGATAGAGCACCAACCCTGGAGTCAGGAGGACCTGAGTTCAAATGCGACCTCAGACACTTGACTCTTACTAGCTATGTGACCCTGGGCAAGTCACTTAAACCCAATTGCCTTACGAAAAACAAACAAACAAATAAAAATTTAAATGTGGATTGCAATCTCCTCCCCCCAGTTTTTGAGGAAACTGGCTAAAATCACTGATAAGTTCACCAAGATTTTAGCCTTGTAAAGGTTTATTAAAAGATATAAGATAGTAAAGAGAGAGAAAGATTGAGAATGGACTCCTTATAGCATGGAAATCCTAACCTTCCTAACAGCCAATGTGAAATCATGTCAACAAGCCGATGTCTCCAACCAAAAGAGGAAGATCCCAACTGCCAGCCTCAGCTTCCTACTTCCTTTCCTCCTCCCAGAAATGGGAGTTTCTTCAAGTTGATTGGCTGAGAGCTGTCTCCTGTTGATGTTGCAGTCCATAACCTCTGAGAACACACTCTCCTCAGGGTTGGTTAAATTTAAATTCAAGATCTAATCACCTTTAAGTGGTTACTTAGTACTTCCTCATCCACACCGAATTCAAACACTACTAAGTCAATCAAGCTAGATCCCTGGGTGTCTACCAAATTCCATTATTTTACCACATACTCTAAAAAATAATGCCATAAGACAACTCCTGGAGCAGCATAACCCATACAAGAACAAAGTGATACCATTTTTCGCTCAAAAATGGCTTAATTAGGTGACTGGGATAACTTCCTGTTCAGGCTGAGAGAGGAGTGCAACACGTAGAGCAGGCCCAGCCATGGGCAGGCCACACCTCCAGAGCTATAGAATCTTCAACTGCTTCTTCTGAAGATCAGCTCATGGACTGGTGAGGGTTCCAGTGGTTGGGGTCATGGTTGTGGTTTCTGCTGGAACTGGGGCAGGTTGCTCATGTTCAAAACCAGCAAAGCAAACTTGAGCAGCTGCCACCCAGTGGGGGAAGAGCACAGATATTCTGACCATAGAGAATCAGATTTCAATCAGACATCTTCTTCCAGGTCAAAGAGAAAATGGCTGTGGTTCTCAGGCTGGCTGAGAACAATTCTAATCACCCCTGGACCATGCTGCAGCTTGGAACAATCCATCCTGGGAGCAGTGCTACATATTAAGAAGGAGTTAAAAGCCAAGAAATATACAGTAAAGATGAAAAGACAGAGAAAACAGCAGACCATTGAAAGCTTCTTTGGGGGAAAGCTATACCAGAATACACTCTCAGAAAAAGATAATAACAAAATCAAAGTTCCAAAATCCAAAGCTTCCAAGAAAAATATGAATTGGTCTCAGCCCATGGAGGCACTCAAAAGGGACTTTGAAGAGAAAGTAAAAGAGATACAAGGACGATTTAGAGAGGTGGAGGAAAGAATGGAAAGAGAAATGAGAGCAATGCAAGAGAGTCATGAGAAAAAATTCAACAGCTTGAAAAGCCAAATGGGAAAAGCATTCTGAAGAAAATAATTGCCTAAGAATTATAACTGAACAAATGGAAGCTAGTGACTTTATGGGAAACCAAGACACTATAAAGCAAATCTAAATGAATAAAAAAATAGAGGGCAATACAAAATATCTCCTTGGAAAAACAGCTGACCTGGAAAATAGTTCCAGGAGAGATCATTTGAAAATCATTGGACTACCTAAAAACCATGACCAAAATATGAGTTTGGACATTATCTTCCAAGAAATTGTCAGGGAAAATTGCCCTGATGCTCTAGAAGCAGAAGGTAAAATAGAAATTGATAGAATCCACCAATCACCTCCTGAAAGAGATCCCAAGAGGAAAACTTCCAGCAATATTAATGCCAAATTCCAGAGATCCCAGGTTAAGGAGAAAATATTGCAAGCAGTTAGGAAAAAAGAATTCAAATACTGTGGAGCTACAGTAAGGATAACACAAGATCTAGCAGCATCTACATTAAAGGATTAGAGGGCATGGAATATGATATTCTGTAGGGAAAAGGAACTGGGATTACAACCCAAAATCACCCACCCAACAATACTGTGTATAATAATTTAGGGGGAAAATGGGACTTTAATGAAAAAGAGGACTTTCATGCATTTGTGATGAAAAAACCTGAACTGAAAAGAAAATTTGACTTTCAAATACAAAACCTTAGAGAACCATAAAAAGCTAAACAGAAAAAAGAAATCATGAGGGTCATTAAAATGTTAAATTGTTTACATTCCTACATTGGGAAGATAATGCTTCTAACTCATAAGAACTTTCTCAGTGTTAGGGCAACTGAAAGAAATATACTTAGAGGGCACAGGTGTGATTTTAATATGAAGGGATGATATCTGTAACACATTTATTTTTTGTTGATCCTTGGTTTATGTAGTGGGGGGAAGGGGCAGTCAGGGAGGAGTGGCTTATGTCTGGAGCTGAATTTGGCCTCTGGGCCTCCTTGTTCCAGGGCTCATTCTTTGTTCACTGTGTCATCTAGCTGACCCATCATGACATCTTTAAAATAAAGGTAAGGACTAAGAGGAATGCAATGGAAGAATGTAAAGGGAAAGTTGTAAGGGGGTAAAGTAACTCACATAAAAGAAACAAGCAAAAGCTTATGGAGTGGAGGGGAAGATGGGGAAGGAATGGGGGAGGGAGTGAGCCTTACTTTCATCAAAATTGGCTCAAAGAGGGAATAACATACACACTCATGTGGGTGTAGTAATATATATTTGCCCTTAAGTAAAGTGGGAGGGGATGGGGAAAAGGACAGAAGAAGGGAAGGAATGTAGGGCAGATTGGGGGAGGGGGCAGTAAAAAGTAAAACACTTTCTAGGAGGGATAGGGTGAAAGAAGATAGAAAATAGAGTAAATATCAATGGGGGAGGGAATAGGATAGTGGGTGATACAGGTAGCAATAGTAACTGTGAAAGAAATGATGACCAGGATACTATCAGAAGGACATGTGAAAAATGCAAACCATCAACAGAGGAAGTACTGATGGTATTTGAATACAGATTGAAGCATAATTTTATTTGTTAGTTCCTCTTTCTAAAGTTATTTTGTCTATTTTCTTTCACACTTGGCTAAGGTAAAGTTGTTTTGCATAAATGCACATGTGTAACTTATATTGAATTGCTTGTTTACATAGGGAGGCCTGAGAAGGGAGAGGAAGAAAATTTAGAACACAAAGTTTTAAAAAATTAATGTGAAATTTTTTTTCTTTTCTTGCATGTAACTTGGGGAAAATTCTAAATAAAAACTACAACAAAAACAAAAGTTCTCTCTATTAATGACAACTATAGGCCATCATCATTCCTTAGAATGCAAGATGTTCTTTTCTCTTCAGAGAGATAGGCTTTATTCTCTAGATAAAAATGCCTAATCTCTATACCTACAGATATTCAGTGAATCCCCTTATTCTTCTCTTTCTTTACTTAACAAACCCTTAAGAGAAGTTTGGACTTTTCAGGACCCCTTAAATTATCTCCCTAAGGGTTTTGGAACATAAATTGTATTTAGTGTGAGAATATTGATTCAAGTCCAGAGTCTGTTCTTTATTATGTATGTAAGAATTTGAGAGGGTAACATCACCAATCTAGGAATCAGCTTATCCATCTATAAAATGAGTGAGTTGGAGTAAACCACCTCCAAGTTCTCTTGTATATCAAGTCTATGATTTTTTTTTTACTTTTAGCATAATTGCATATGATTGCCCAAATAAATTGTTACTGACATAGTATTTCATCTCACTTTTTCCCCCCCAAAAAATCAACTCCTATACTTCCTTTAGAATTGTATTCCTATTTCCAATTTCTGTAAGGTCTCTCTTCCTCCTCAGATTATTTGGCATTTACCTAAGTACCATTCCCTACACCTCATCAAAATTCTACTCTTTTATTATAGGGTTTTCATTTTTATTGTGTTTTCATTAGCCAGCACAAAGCATACTGCCTTGCACAGAGACAACATTTAATCTTTTTCCTTTTTTTATATTAGGATGCTCTGCTTTTTAAAATTGTTTTTCTTTTGCATTCTTTTTTTTTTTTTGTATATGTCTACGAATCATTCAGCAACCACTACATATTGCCCAATAACCTAAAAGTAAGGAATTATTTCTCCAACCCCTTTTTTTCCTCCAGTAGGAAAACCAAGTCAGACATTGTGAATACCTGTCATTTTACAC
Source organism: Dromiciops gliroides (assembly GCF_019393635.1). NCBI lineage: Eukaryota > Metazoa > Chordata > Mammalia > Microbiotheria > Microbiotheriidae > Dromiciops > Dromiciops gliroides. The sequence goes on along the minus strand of NC_057863.1, from coordinate 138,064,215 downwards.
CAGAAGCAATTGAATGTAGAATAGTTTCTGCATGTCACTGAAAACAGTACAAATCATAGCTTCTGGGGCTCATTCTCCCATGGGTAACTCTGATTAGTTGTGGGAAGGTTCTACAACTATTATGGTATGATTGCCTTTTAATATCTCTCAAATAGATTATGATCAATTAACATCCTTTAGATTTTACAAAGGGATATTTACTGAGAATATATAGTAAGGAATAAATAACTTTACAAGCTGGAAGCACACTCTCCATTTGTTACCACTTGATCTCTGGAGAGAATGGTCTTAATATAAAGTAGTAAGTTACTACAAAATATTCCCTGATCAAGTTTACTTCTAGGTATGACATAATCAGTGGGGAAATCTCTTCCTGGTTTCACTGGTGGGCAAGTAAAGATGTGTTTCTCTTCAGGGCTTCCTCTTCCCTGTACTTAACTCCTGGTGCAACTGGCTCTGGTTGTGAAGGTAATATTTTATGGCTCTTTTAATCTTCACAAAATCACAGAGCTGAAATCTTATCCTTTTTGTGTCTCACATATATTCACCTAAGATTGGGGAAAAAAATACAACAAAAATAAAAGTTAGAGGTATTATACATTCACCATCACATGATGGGAAATTAGGGAGGTAAGGAGACTGACAACAGGTAGCAGGTCCCCGACACTGACACTGCTGCTACCTCTCCCTACGCAATCAGAAATAACAGCCTTGCTTGCAATTAGAAAATAGAGTTCTTCTGTTCTAACGTTTTACATGTTCATTCAGTTCCAGTACGGAAGTAATTAAAATACATTTCATCCCTAAATAATTCTACAAGAACTAGTTAGCAAATACCTGAATGTGCTCTGGAGTAGGAAGGGAAAGGAAGATCAGATTGTCATCAATTTCCATAAGTACATTTAACAAAACAATCCATAAAGTGGCAGAAGGAAGAACATATTTTGTGAACTCTAAAGATCTGTACTTCATTGACTATTTCATAAACACAATATCATATGTGTACAAACTATGCATACTACTGAGAAACAGAGAGAGAGAAAGAGACAAAGACAGAGACAGAGAGACAAAGTGATTGCAGGGACACACAAAGAGAGACTGCATGTTTGAAGTTAGGCTTTATTCTGTATTTCCATTAATATTCTTTCCATGTGTACCACAATGCATTACTTATAATAGGTAGTTCATTCAATCATGAATGAATGGAAATGTGAATGAATGAATATTAATGAATGAGTAAAAATAATTAATGAAATGTACTTTACTGGTTCACAACTCCAATTCCCTAACAATACTTACAAAGCAGGTATTTTGGAGAACAGAAACAGTTTTATGGTTACAAAGTTGAATTGAAATTCAGACTATAGAAATGTTTTAAAATAATTTTGCCATTGAGGTGGTGTTGGTGTTACAGGAGAATTGGCTCCTTCATATCTAAAGCTACTGTGTTCCTTATCTCAAAAAAGGACCACATAGTCAATAATCATTAGGTTTTATAGCAGAATTGAATATGTTCTTATTAATAAAGCCATAGGAACAATGGTGGAAGAAGTTGGGAGGTTTATAGTTCCTCATCTGAAAAATGAAGAGCACTGGATAATACAGCTCCCTAGGTTTTATCTAGCAGTAACTCCATAACTATATGATTTTCCAATTCCTTAAATTTTACCCTTGTCTTTCTCTAGGCTTTATTTCTCCCTGTTTTACTACAATAAAGTGTTTTAAATGGCAAAATGTATCTCAAAGAGTACTTTGGCATGTATTCAATAACCATTAAGTTTTATACCAGAACTACATATGTTCTTACCAATAAATCCATAGGGGCAATGATGTGGGATGTTGGGAAGCTTAAACTACAATGAATAATTATAGACAGCTTAAATGTTATATATATGTATATATATATATATAATACACATAATTATTTTTATATATGTATATATATGTACTGAAAATATGACATTTGCAAAAACCTTAAAGCACCATATAATTGCTAATTGTTGCTGTTATTATTAACCTTACAATTACATCAGCATTGTTCCATATAATTGGAGCAGTTGTATATTTTTCTAAATTAAAAAAAAATAAGCTTTCACTCTTGCTTGAATTTTTGTGTTTGGCTCATTCTTTAACCCCAAGTCTTTACAAAACAACACAATTTCCTGTTTGATTTTTGCTGCTTCAATTTTGCCAAAGTATCAAAGTCAGCCTGTTATACTATTCCATAGTATAGTACAGGCATTATCCAAAGTCTATTACTGTTTATTAATGATATCAGTGACAGAGAAAATAGCATAAAAAGCATTCTCATTAAATCCTAGGATGACAACAGATGAAAAAGAAAGGGTAATACCCTCAAGGCTAACAGTAATAGTCAAAATCTCTAAAAAAGCTAAGGGAATAGTTAGGAAAGGAAGAAACAAACAGTAAAGCAAGCATGCTATTGGAAGAAAAATCTATCACTCCTATACAGGTTTTTTTTAAATCCTTTGATATTTCTATGAGTATTAAGCTGAACCTCAATCTATCGAGCAACCCTGTTAATGGGGCTATCAATCAAAGATTAATGGGGGTGAGCACTGAATGTAACTATTTGTTGAGGTAATTCTGTGACACTGCATCCTACTATAGAAGTCTAAGGAATATAATTAGTTTATCAAATTTAGATTGAATGATGAAAGAAATTTGGATGTTTGAAAAACAAAGCCTAGAGAAGTGTGATTTTTAAGGAATATTAAAATTATATACTCATAAAGTTAGAGATAGATATTACTTTTGGGGTTATATTGTCTAGTACCCTGTACAGCTGAGCACCTTAAAGCCCACAGTTATTTGCCAAAATAACACAGGGAAGAATTTTCAGGGGTGAAATTCAAACCTAAGTGGTCTGACCTCTAACCAGCATTTTTTACACTTCATTATTCTTTTCATCTACTCTCCTAACATTTTTTTCATAAATCTTTCCAGTGAAGTCTTTTATTAAGCCCAAAGAATGAAGCAAATGATTAACATAATCATCATCAAAAATAACTTTTTCAATTTGAACTCCCTTTTGTAAAGTGCCTACTATGTAAAAGTCACTTGTACCAAGTGCTGAGCTAGGTACTTGAGAAAGTATAATGGTCTATAATAAGAACTGTTTCTCATTCATGATGAGAACAGAACTTTAGAAAGAAATTTAAATAGCAGTAAGCAAGATTTATTTTGGAAGTGATGAAAAAGTGTTGGCTCCTGGACTAGATTATTGAATGTAATAAAATTCAGCCAAAGTGAAATCTGAAAGCAAAAAAAGGTTCCTCTGTCTGCTTTGCAATGTGAGTTTTTACACCAAAAATGACAGCATCTAATCACAAATACTCATCCATGCTTCCAGAAAATATGAAAATATCTTCAAATGAGTTTATTATAGATTTTCATTAAAAATCTTGTATTTTATGCCTACCACTTCAAAAAAAGGGAAGAAAAACAAAAACAATAAAGCATGATTTATCTGGCATGGCCTGTTTTCGAAGATGTCTCATTGACTTTTATCTTTCACTAACCATCTGCTTTATATTGTGTTATATAAATTTCCATGAAATAGAATTCAAACCCATTAGTCTATAAATTAAAGACTCTAATTCTCTTTTCCCCCCAAAAAAATTGATTTTCCTTCCTTTATTAACCTGAATTCAAATCCTGTAGCAGATACTTACTATCTTGGTGACCCTGAGTAAATAATTTACTCTCTCTGTGTCTCAGTGCCCTCATCTATAAAATGAGAACAGTAATAATTATTATGAGTTAATACATGAAAAGCAATTTGCAAATCTTAAAGAATTATGTAAATATAAATTTTTAGTTATTAGTTTAGTCGTCTAACCAGTGTCCACTAGCATGATGCTAATTCATTTGAGCAGTGGTTCTATACTTGTTCTTTTACCGGTCAACAATAATTTATTAATTATTTAATATACACTATTAAAAATATGGAGATAGGTTTTCTATGATTGCACATGTACAACTTCTATAAAATTACTTGCCTTCTCAATGAATTGGAGGGGAGGAAGGTGGAAACTCAGATTTAAAAAATGTTAAAAATTATTTTTATATGTAATGGAAAAAATAAAATGTTTTTTAAAATATTTACTAGTCAAAGAAAATACAAAGAAAGGCAAAAATTGAGTCAACTTAAGAAACTCACAATTGAACATGAGATAAAACATGCAAACAATTATTTACAGACAAGACACATATTGGATAAACCACAAGAAGAACACAATAGCATTAAGAAGGGCAAGGGAAAGCTTTTTGCAGAAATTGGGGTTTCAGATGGTACTTGAAGAAGCCAGTATAGTCAGGACGTAGACACAAGGAGGGTGAGAATTCCAGCCATAGGGAACATTGAACTAAAATGCACAGAGTTGCATATATACCTAAAACAAAAGAAAAGAAAGATAATTTTTTTTATGTTACACAAGTCTGAAAATTTTCCATGTCCCAACATATCACATTTTATATTGGCATGTGCAACTGTAAGACATATCTTCATTTTAATTTTTAGAGATTAATTTTATATATTTGGCTTGCTTCAAAAGTTTAGTTTTCATTATATTTTAAACATTTAATCAAATTGTATTTGAGATATACTTACTAAGTACCTACTATGTGCATGCCACTGTACTAGGTGGTGCAGATGGCTAGAAAGGAACCTTTAATTTTCTTTACCTCCAATAAATTCTCTTTATTGGGGAGAGAAAAATAGCATGTACATATGTAATTAAGTATCACACATATAAAAAAACACAAACTTTTCAAAATGAATGTTTTACTAGTAATTGGGTAAGGGAGATCATGAAGACTGTGGGTAGTAATTGGAACCAAAGTTGTTTTATTAAGGAGATTAGGATATGTATGAAGTGCAAATAAGAAGAAATAAATTCCAGATATTATGCATGAAGTCAGAAAATGTGCAGAGAACAGAAATGCAATACCAGGTAACTAGCAAGCTAATTTTCTCAGAATGCATTAAATGGGAATTTGAAGAAATGACTAGAAAGGCAGGTGGGAGTCAAATTGTGGGAAGCATGAAATATCAGTCTGAGGAGATGAAGGGACTATATTTGATCTTAATCTGTATTGTAACCTAGAACAATAGTTTTAACATTTTTTTTTCTATATGTCATGGATATCTTGGGAAGTATGATGAAGCTGATAGATTACTCAGAATGATGTTTTTTAAAACAAAATAAATATATGGGATCACAAGGAAAACATTATATTGAAATATTTTAATAAAAAATTTTGTAAAGTATTGATGGAATTCAAGTTCAGACTTTCCTGGAGAAACTAGGGAACAAATAATGTTTTTTGGGGGGGAAGAGGCTGAGGAAATTTTAATTACTTTAAAATTTTTCTTTAAAAGTATATATGAGTTCACATAATGTCTTTAGTTTCTTTTTTTCTTTTTTAAATTTTATCTTATTATTTATTATTTTCCAGTTACATATTACATTTAAGGATAGTTTTCAACATTTGTTTACACTGGATTTTTAGTTCCAAATTTTCCTTTTCTTGCCCCCACTTCCCTCCCTGCTCCCCAAGACAGAAAGCAGTCTGATATAGGTTGTATATGTCCAGTCACATCAAACATATTTCTACATTAGTCATCTTGTGAAAGAACAATCAGAGCACAAGGGAAAAACCTCAAACAAGAAGGAAAATTAAAAAAAAAACAGTACAAAAGTAGAAACAGTATGATTCATAATGCATTCATTAATGCATTCATAATTTACAGTTCTTTTTTCTGTATGTTGAGAATATTTTCTATCACTAGTTCTTTGAAACTTTTTTATATTGTTGCACTGCTGAGAAGAGCCAAGTATATCCTCATTGTTCATCACACAATGCTGCTGTTACTGCGTACAATGTTCTCCTGGTTCTTCTCCTCTCAGTAAGCATCAGTTCATGTAAGTCCTTCCAGTTTTCTCTGAACTCCTCATGCTCATTGTTTCTTACAGCACGATAGTATTCCATTACATTCATATACCACAATTTGTTTAGCCATTCCCTAATTGATGGGCATTCCCTCAATTTCCAACTCTTTGCCACTTCAAAGAGAGTTGATATGAGTATTTTTGTACATGTGAGTCCTTTTTCCCTTTCCTATGTTCTCTTTGGGATACAGACCTAGTAGTGGTACCCCTGGTTCAAAGGGTATGAACAGTACCATAGCCCTTTGGGCATAGTTCCAAATTACTCTCCAGAATGGTTGCATCAGTTAACAGCTCCACCAATAATGCATTAGTTTTCCAACTTTTCTACAGCTTCTCCAAAATTTATTATTTTTTTCTCATATTAGCCAATCTAATTGATGTGAGGTAGTACCTCAAAGTTGTTTTAATTTGCATTTCTCTGATCAATAGAGATTTAGAGCATTTTTCATATGGCAATAGATAGCTTTGACTTCATCTGAAAACTGCCTGTTCATATCCTGTAACCATTTCTCAATTGGGGAATGACTTAGATTCTTATAAATTTGATTTAGTTCCTGATATATCATATTCCCTGATATAAATATTTTATTATTGTCCAGTTATATGTAGAGATAGTTTTCAAAATTTGTTTATATAAGATTTCCAATTTAAATTTTTTCTCCCTCCCTCCTTCCATCCCCTAGACAGCAGGTAATGTAATCTAGGATAAAATATATATATATATATATAACATCAGGATAAAATATATATATATATATATATATATATATATATAACATCAAACATATTTCTGCATTAGTCATGTTATAAGAGAAAAACCAGAGCTAAAAAGGAAAAAACTCAAAAAAGAAAAACAACAGCACCAAAACAAAAGAAATAGTATGGTTCAATCAGCATCCACATTCCACAGTTCTTTTTTTTTCCCTGGATTTGGAGAGACTTTTCCTGATATATTTTAGAAATGAGGCCTTTATCAGAAACACTGGCTGTAAAAATTGTTTCCCAGTTTTCTGCTTCCCTTCTAATTTAGACTGCATTGCTTCTATTTGTACAAAAGCTTTTTAATTTAATGTAATCAAATTCTTCCATCTTGCTTTTCATAATATTCTCTATCTCTTGTTTGAAGAAATTGTTTTCCTCTCCATAGATCTGAGAGGTAAGCTAATTTATCTATGGTATCAACATTTATGTCTAAATCTTGAACCCATTTTGACATTATTTTTTGTATCAGGTGTAAGATGTTGGTCTATTCCTAGTTTCTGCCATACTATCTTCCAGTTTTCCCAGCAGGTTCTGTCAAATACTGAGTTCCTATCCCAGAAGCAGAAGTCTTTGGGTTTATCAAACAGTAGATTACTATTGTCATTTAGCTGTGTCTCCTGTGCCTAACAAATTCCATTGATCCACCACTCTATTTCATAGCCAGTACCACATAGTTTTGATGACTGCCACTTTATAGTGTAGCTTCAAAATTTACCAATTTTACAAGAAGGTGGCTAGTCCACCTTCTTGTGCATTTTTTTCATTAATTCCCTTGATATTCTTGACTTTTTGTTTTTCCAGATAAATTTTGTTATTACTTTTTCTAGCTCTAAAAAATAATTTTTTGGTAGTCTGACTAGTATGGTACTGAATAGGTAAATTAATTTAGGTATAATTGTCATTTTTATTGTATTAGCTCAGCCTATCCACGAACAATTTATTTTTCCAATTACTTAGATCTGATTTTATTTGTGTGAAAAGTGTTTTGTAATTGTGTCCATAGAGTTCCTGGGTTTGTCTTGGCAGGTAGACTACCAAGTATTTTATATTGTCTACCAAATGAAATTTCTCTTTTTGTCTCTTGCTCCTGAGTTTTGCTGGTCATGTATAGAAATGCTGATGATATATGTGGGTTTATTTTATATCCTGCAACTTTGCTAAAGTTTTTAATTGTTTCAAGCAGTTTTTTAGTTGATTCTTTAGGATTCTCTAAGTATACCATCATATCATCTGCAAAGAGTGAAAGTTTTTATTCCTTTTTGTCTATTCTAATTCCTTTAATTTCTTTTTCTTCTCTTTTTGCTATAGCTAACATTTCTAATACAATATTAAATAATAGAGGTGATAATGGACCATCCCTGTTTCACCCCTGATCTTATTGGGAAGGCCTCTATCTTAGCCCCATTACATATAATGTTTGCTGATGATTTTAGGTAGATACTGCTTATTATTTTAAGGAAAGCTCCACATATTCCTAGGCTCTTCAGTGTTTTAATAGGAATGGGTATTGTATTTTGTCAAATATTTTCTCTGTATCTAGTGAGATAATCATATAATTTTGGTTAGTTTTGTTATTGGTGTGGTTGATTATATTAATAGTTTTTCTAATGTTGAACCAGCCTACCATTCCTGGTATAAATTCCACCTTGTCATAATGTATTATCCTAGTGATAAGTTGCTGCAATCTCCTTGTAAATATTTTATTTAAGATTTTTTCATGGATATTAATTAGGGAAATTGGTCTGTAATTTTCTTTCTCTCTTTTGGCTGTGCCTGGTTTTGGTATCAACACCATATTTGTGCCATAAAGGGAGTTTGGTAGAACTCCTTCTTCACCTCCTTTTCCAAATAGTTTGGCTTTCAGGTAGTCCAATAATTCTCATATTATCATTCCTGGATCTGTTTTCCAGGTCAGTTGTTTTTCCAATGAGGTATTCTACATTTTCTTCTATTTTTTCAGTCTTTTGATTCTGCTTGACAGATCCTTGGTGTCTCATGGAGTTATCAGCTTCCATCTGCTCAATTTTAATTTTAACTCCTTATTTTCCTCATTAATCTTTTGTTCTTCTTTTTTCATTTGTATTTTTTAAGGAATTGTTTTCCTCAATCAATTTTTGTGCTTCTTTTTCCAGTGTAACTCTAATTTTTCTAAGTTCTTTTTCCATTTTTTCTTCTACCTCTCTCATTTTTTTTTGGTGAGGCAATTGGGGTTGAGTGACTTGCCCAAGGTGACACAGCTAGTAAGTGTCAAGTGTCTGAGGCCAGATTTGAACTCAGGTCCTCCTGACTCCAGAGCCTGTGCTCTATTCACTGAACCACCTAGCTGTCCATCATTTGTTTTTTAAAAGGCTTTTTGAGCTCTTCAAAGAAGGCTTTTTCGTCTTGAGACAAGATCATCTTCCTATTTGAGTCTTCACTTGTATATGTTTTGACCAACTCATCGAGTTTGAGTTTTGGTCTTCCCTTTCACCATAGATGTTGTCAATGGTAAGGATCCTTTTCTGTTTCTTGCTCATGTTGTAGGCTATTTTTAAACTGATAAAGTTCAAGTCTGCTCCTTGGGTACAGGGTTCACTGTTGCAACGTTCTTACTGCTCTTAGCTGCACCACTCTCAGCTGTGTTGAGTTGCAGCATTGTGAAGCTGCCTGCTGAGTTGGGCTTTGCTGAGGTGAGCTTCCAGCTTAGATGAGTAGTGTTGAGCCACCCTCCCCTTTCATCCAGGTGAGACAGACCTTTCCTAAAGTCTTCTTAATTATTCCAAGTAGCAGAATTGTGTCTCTCTTTTTGTAGGTTCTGTAGTTCCAGAATCTGTTTAGAGGCTTGACTTAATGTTGTTTCTTTGGGAAATAGGGGAAAGCTCAGGCTAGTTCCTAGTTTCTCTCTGCCATTTTGGCTCTGTCCACAGAACTCCTCATGTCTTCTGTTTCTTCAAAGAAATATATAACATAAATGGCAGGTATAATTAATCCCTTTAGAGAATCAATATATATGCACATGTGTATATGTATGTAAGTATATATGTATACATATATTTGCACACACACACACACACATATATATATACACATACATAAATGCATATAGATGGAAAGAAACAGAAATTGAGAGAGAGATAAGAGAGACAGAGAGAGAGAGACATACTCAAAGGGGAAATACACACATATCTTTGTGTATGTATCTTTATATTCACAGTTAATGCAGTTTTAAAATTTTTTAAATCTCAATTTTCTCTGAAATAAAAAAAAACAAACAATTATTCATGGGCCAACATTTTTTTTTCCTGAGCCTGAAAATACTGTGGACAGATGTGCTTGGCACTTCTGTGTTGCATTTTCATAATAGAAAAGCATTATGTGGGAAAGGAATTAATATGGAAATCAGTTCTATGTTATATTTATAACAAAGCAGTTGTTGCTAGCTAGTAGTTTATTTCCTCAAAAATGAACTCCTTATTTAAAATCTCTTGAATGATATTAAGTACTAATTTATTTCATCTTTATGTTTTCTAACCCTATAAAAGTGGTAAGATATTTGATGTCACACAAAATGTCACATTTTGGTAATTTTTGCCACCTGTGGCTTTTCAATTTTTAATTTATTTATTTGGAACATTCTTTTCTTTTTTAAAATTGGAGTTCCAAATTTTCTCCCTTCTCTCCATCCACTGAGAAAGCAGACAAAATATATCATTAATACATGTGAAATCATGAAAAGCATATTTCCACATTAGATATATCAAAAATGCCCCCAAAAAATGAAGGCAAGAAAATTATACTTCAGTTTACAGAGAGTTAATCAGTTCTCTCTATGGAGGTGGATAGCATTTTTTTTTCCATCATGAGTCCATTGGAATTGCTTTGGAACTTTGAATCAGGATAGCCAAATATTTCGGGGGTTCATCATTGCAGCATTTCTATTTCTGTATACAAAGTTTTCCTGGTTCTTTTACTTTATTTTGCATCAGGTCATATAGGTCTTGCTTTATTTTTTGCTCTGGAAACCATTCCCCATATAATTTCTTATACACAATAGTGCTGCTCTATAATCATATAGTTCAATTTGCCGAGCAATTGATGAGCATTGCCTCAATTTACAGTTCTTTCCCACCACAAAATAAACAAACAACAAACAAATAAATAAATAAGTGAATGAATAAATAAATTAATATATTGTTTTATATAGGTCCTTTTCCCCTTTTTCTTTGACCTCTGGGATACTAAACTAATAGGCATGTAATCTAGAAAGGTTGGACCATTTCACTACTCTGGTAATAGTGTACCTATTTTTCACTCATTCTCTCCAGAATTTTTCATTTCTCATATGTGTGAGGTGGTACCTCAGAGTGGTTTTAATTTCCTTTAATTAATTATTTAGAGAAGTTTTTCATATGATTGTAGCGTTGAGTTCTTCTGTCACTTGCCTTTTTATTTCCTTTAACCATTTATCAATTGGGAAATCGATTTGATTTGAACTCAGGTCCTCCTGAATCCAGGGCCAATGCTTTATCCACTGCACCACCTAGCTGCCCCAATAATTCTTAAATTATTTCTTCTTTATCTATTTTTCTACCTCATTTGTTTTTCTGGTAAGCTATTTCATTTTTTTTTTTTCATTTTTTGGGTTTGTTTTATTTTTTTCTTGATGCCTCATGGAGTCAACAGCATCAATTTGCCTAATCCTAATTTTCAAGGAATTTATTTTTCAGTTAGATTTTGTACTTTTTTTCAAATTAGGCCATTTCTGTTATTTTTGTCTCCTTTTCCATTCTATTTTAAGTGGTTAATTTCTTCAGTTCTTTTGTGCCTTTTTTTTCTTGAATAGAATTTTATTTTTCCAAAATATGGTAAAAACAACAAATTTTGACATCAATTTTTAAAAAACTTTGTGTTCCAACTTCTCTTCCTCCTTCCCTTCCCACACCCCACCCACAAGAACTAAAGCAATTCAAAATAAGTTATACATGAGTAGTCATTGAAAACATTCCCACATTAGCTAGGTTGTAAGAGAAAAGAGTTAACAAAACAAAACTTCAGATTAAGGAATTGTCAAAATTTTTTAAAGTGTTTCCATCTGTTTTCAGATACCATCAGTTCTTTTTCTGTAGATGAATTGCAATTTTTATAAGTCCTTCAGGGTTAAACTGGATCATTCCCTTGCTGAAAATAGCCACATGCTTCCCAGTAGATCATCTTACATGATTGCTGCTATTTTGTATATAGTACTTTTCACTCCGCTTCAGTTCATGTAGTTCTTTCCAGGTTTTTCTGATAGTTTCCTGTTCATCATAACCTGTATGTAATCCCTTAAACTTGACAAAGAATTTTCTTCATAATAGCCCAGCAAAGTAGGTACCATACGTTTTGCTATTATAATCAATCATAACTATTTCCCTCCATCCTATTGCCTTCCCATGATATTTACTCTGTTTTCTATCTTCTTTTAACCTATTCCTCCTCAAAAATGTTTTACTTCTGACTGTCCTGTCCCCCACTCTGAACTTTTAATATCCTGCATGAAGTCTTTTTCCTGTTTACCTTTTTATGCTTCTCCGGGGTCTTGTATTTGAAAGTCAAATTTTCTATTCAGTTCAGGTCTTTTCATTACAAATGCCTGAAAGTCCTCTTTTTTATTGAAGTTCCATTTTTTTCCTCTTAAAAATTGTACTCAGTTTTGCTGGGTACATGATTCTTGGCAATAGTCCCAGTTCCTTTGTCCTCTGGAAAATCATATTCCATGCCCTCCAGTCCTTTAATGTAGATGCTGTTACATCTTGTTTTAGCTTTTGTGGAGCTCCAAAGTATTTGAATTCCTTTTTTCTAGCTGCTTGCAATATTTTCTCCTTGATCTGTGAGTTCTGGAATTTGGCTATAATATTCCTGAAGGTTTTCCTTTTGGTATCTCTTTCAGGATATGTCATTTAAAATTTAATTTGTGGTCACCTTAAATTAGAAGCTTTAGCACCAGTCTTTGGCATTAAGCATTTATTAAATCATACCAGGTATTCTCGTGGAGTTCAGTAAATTAAGAAAGAAACCTATCTACTCTAGGGTTCAGACTGGCCTCCTTCTCAGGCTTGGCCAAATTAAACTAGGTTAATCATCTTAAGTGGATACTTAGTAGTTTCTCATTCATACCCAATTCAAACACTACTAAATCAATCAAGTCTGACCGCTGGGCATCTGCCAAGTTTAATTATTTTACCACATTCTCCCCTTTGCTTCTTGTGAGGAACAGAGTGTTTCCTTGATGAAACAGGAGGTGATTGGTGGATTCTTTCAATTTCTATTTTGCCTTCTGCTTCCAGAATATCAGGGCAATTTTCCCTGACAATCTCTTGGAGGATGGTTTCTAATCTCTTATTTTGGTCATGGTTTTCAGGTAGTCCCATGATTTTCAAATGATCTCTCATGTATTTGTTTTCCAGGTCAGCTGTTTTTTCCAAGGAGATATTTCATATCACCCTCCATTTTTTTATTAAGTTGGATTTGCTTTACTGTGTCTTGGTTTTGCATAAAATCACTAGCTTCCATTCATTCAATCCTAATTCTTAGGCAATTATTTTCTTGAGAGAGCTTTTGTATCTCTTTTCCCATTTGGCTTTTTAAGCTGTTGACTTTTTTCTCATGACTCTCTTGCATTGCTCTCATTTCTCTTTCCATTCTTTCCTCCATCTCTCTAAATCTTCCTTCTATCCCTCCTACTTTTTCTTCAAAGTCCCTTTTGAGTGTTTCCATGGCCTGAGACCAATTCATAATTTTATTGGAAGCTTTGAGTATTGGAGCTTTGACTTTTGCTATTATTTCCTTCTTCTCTGGGTGTATTGTGGTCCACCTTAGCCCTAAAGAAGTTTTAAATGGTCTGCTGCTTTCTCTTCCTACTCATCTTAGCTGTCTATTTCTTGGCTTTTAACTCCTTCTTAAACTGTAGCACTGCTTCGAGGACACACTGTTCAAGCTACAGAGTGGCCCAGGGGGTGATTGGGCTTCTTCTCAGCCTGCTTGGCCTGTGAGTAACCATGGCCACTTTCTCTTTGACTGAGAAACAGAAACCTGATTGAATTCCGATTCTCTATGGTCTGAAGTTTGGCATGACTGTGTCCCTCCCCCACTGGGCCACCACCATTTGATTCAGCCCACTGGTTCAGAACCAGGACACTTCACCCCAACTCCAGCAGAGACTGCCTCCATTCCCTGTCTACCACTGAACCCCCTCACCAGTCCGTTATCAGACCCTCATAAGCTGCTGGTGCCAAAGACTCTGAGGCACTCTGGAAGAACTGTCTGTTCCTGGTTGGGTCCAGACTGCATGCTGAGCTGTTTAGCTTGATCAGTCACTGATTGTAATTTCACACTTTTGCTGAAAAATAGTCTCACTCTGTTCTTACATGCATTAGGCTGCTCTGTATTGTTTGTTTATTTATTTGTTTGGTTTTTTTGTCGCACTATTTGGGAATGAGTGGATGGGTTTATCTGGAGCTTATGGGAGTTACAGCCTCATCTCTGCCCTCTTGGCTTTGCCCCTACTTTTGTCCCTTTTTAAAACAATCTGCTAATTTTCTTTTTATATTTATCTTGCACCACTCTAATTTCTTTTTCCAACTGATCCACACAAGTAAAAGTTTTAGTGTGTGAGAAAATAATGGATTTGGAGGGGGGCACTCAAGGGAGCCTTGCATGATCTCTTTTAGAGCCAGCCCATGGTCAGTAAAGTTGGATGGAGTTTGGACTCTGAATAGAGACAATAGAGATTAAAACCACACCTACCTGAAAGTTTTCCCCTCTGAGGGTCTCTCCCCTAAGTTACCTAAAACATGACAGAGATAGGCACCCCCATATATTTTCAAATGACACAAGGGTAATCAATGAAGGAAATGTGTGTGTATATATAGGGTTTGCTTTGTTTTGTTTTGTTTTTCTGGAACTCCTTTGCTTTCTCCATAAACCAATGATAGGTGGCAATTTGGTCTCTCATTTTTCTGCCTCTATCAAAACCGTTCTCCTGGTAATTATTGGTTCATATATTGCTGAAGCATAGCTTGCAGAATCTTAAAAATAATATTGCTTGTATGTAAATGAATGCATTTTTTCAGTTATTTGAACTTTTTTTGGTATTTCTCTTTCAAAGACCTGGGACATAATCTTTTCCAATCTAGTGGCCACTTGAGATTTCCAAATTTGTTGGCATATTAAAAACAACACTTTAAGAACATCATCTTTTAGGGTTTTAAATAGCTTAGCTGGAATTCTATCAACTCCATTAGCCTTATTAATAGCAATGCTTCTTAAAGCCCACTTGACTTCATTTTCCATGTTTTTGGCTTCTGGATCAGTAGTCACCCTAGCATGAGTGTCAATGATATAAAGATCTCACTTGACTTCTTTTGTGTATTGTTGTCACCTTTCTTTATCTCTTCTCTTTCTATTAACCTTCTACTACTTTTTTATTTTATCATGGACATTTTTGCACAAAACTTTCCTTTGAATCCTGTAATTGTTTAGAACTGATTGCCTGTCTTTCCAATTTTATTGTGTTTTTTTTTCTATTTCTTTTCCTTGTTCATTTAAAAAATCTTATCTCTCCTTGCCATTATCTGGAATTTTTCATTCAGTTGGGTATAGCTTTCCCTGTCTCCTTTGCCCTTCACTTTTTTTTTTAATTTCCTCAGCTATTTGTTAAGCCTTATCAGAAAGCAATTTGACTATCTTGCTCTTTTACATTGTGTTATTTTTTCCCCTGGGCTGTTATTGTTGTTGTCTCCCATACAATATTATGAACCTCTATCCATAATTCTTCAGGCACTATATCTGCCAGATTGTATCCTTTAAATGGAGTCATAACATCCACTTCATATTCATAAAATATGTTATTTAGGTCATCCTCTATCCACTGTGCCACCTAGCTGCCCCAGTCATTTTTATAATAAACCCCTATACTGCTTTTCCCCCCATTTTATTGACTATGAGGGCCACTTCATTTCTTCTAATGGATTCTTGCCTTAGTAGTATATGTAATAATCATCTGAATTAAAATCAATCATTCACATCCATTTAAGTTCACTAACACCCAAGATGTCCATGTTTAATCTTTCCATCTTTTGTTTCATCATATCCAGCTCACCTTGATTTATATATCTGAAATTCCGGGCTTCCATGCAACATTTATCTTTATAGCACTGGCCTTTCCTTTCATCACAAGATACACATATAACTAAGCTTCCCTTTAGCTTTGAAACAGCCACTTCATTTGTGCTTGAGCAACCTGTAGCTTGCCTTTGCTCTTCCCCAGTAATCTGTTAAGCACCTTCTGACCTGAGGGGCTCATTTTCTGATGTCATCACTTTTATCATTTGTGTATGGTCCATGGGATTTTCTCAGCAAAGATACTGGAGTGGTTTGCCATTTCCTTCTCCATTGTATGACTTTTTGTCAGAATTCACCAATATGACCTTCCCATCCTGAGTAACCCTGCCTGTCATTGCTCATAGTTTCATTAAGTTATTCAAACCACTCCTCCATGACAAAGCAGTGATAGAGGGAGATGTTTGAAGAATACCAAGTGGGGAAACCCCATCTCCTTTGGACATCCAATCTACTTTTGGCCAGTTATAATTTCCATATAAATTTTGCTTTTTTTTTTGGTCATTATTTTGTTTTGTTTTGTTTTTCCCCCTGTCATTGAACCTATGTTTGCTGCTTTGAATCTTCCACTTACTGTTCCTGTCTTGGGTAGCCAAGTCATTCAAATCTACTACCTCTTTTATGACAAATCATGATATACTTTCCCAAATCTTTTCATGAAATCCAGTTGTGCTGTGTTTCATAATTTTGGGAATGTACATTACATAACTTGGAAATGAAATATCTGGCATGACTTTCTAATAATGATCAGCTGACACAATGATCAGCGTTATTCTTTCCAGTTGCTTACATATTATTCAGTGAATGATTCATTTTAACATGGACTTTGTAGCATAATCACTAAACTGTGGTATGACCAAATCATCTTCCCCTATCTCACAACCTGGAGCTCCTTGCATAGAGTCCTGTCATGCCTTTCCCATTCTTCATAATTCCTTACAGCTCACAACATGGTTTCACCAATAACAGCAAAAAAAAAAACCAAAAAACACGTAGCAATCATGATTTCAGACAAAGCCAAAGCAAAAATAGATCTAATTAAGAGATAAATAAGGAAACTATATCTTGCTGAAAGGTACCATAGATAATGAAGTCATGTCAATGTTTAACACGTATGCACCAAATGGGATAGCATCAAAAATATTTAGAGGATAAATTGAATGAGTCACATGAAGAAATAGATAATAAAACTATACTTTAGCCTTCTCCACTCATAACTGGATAGATCTTACCAATTTTTTTTTTTAAGAAAGAAGTTAAAGAAGTAAAGTTCTGGAAAAGTTAGATATGATAGATCTCTGAAGAAAACTGAAAGGAAATAGAAAATAACATACCTTTCTCTCAGCAGTACATACTGAGAGAAAATTGACCATGTATTAGGAAATAAAAACTTCACAACCAAATGCAGAATAAGCACACGCTTTTCGGATCATGAAAAATAAAATCACATTCAATAATTGACAATTAAAAGACAGATTAAAAATTAATTATAAATTAAATAATCTGATACTAAAAAAGTGGGTAAAAGGACAAATACCAGAAACTTGATAATTTCATTAAAGGAAATGACAGCAATGAGACAACATATCAAAATGTAGAGGATGAAGACAAAGTGGTATTTAGGGGAAATGTCATATCTCTAAATATTTACTTAAATAAAATA
Organism: Dromiciops gliroides; assembly: GCF_019393635.1. Lineage (NCBI taxonomy): Eukaryota > Metazoa > Chordata > Mammalia > Microbiotheria > Microbiotheriidae > Dromiciops > Dromiciops gliroides. The sequence continues at coordinate 138,046,677 of NC_057863.1, read as the reverse complement.
GAGAAAATGCAGATTAATGAATTGGGAATGCAAGAAAAAAAATTATAAAAGGAACAAATTTAAAATTCCCAATTGGAAATCCTGAAAATCAAAGGAGAGATTATTGAAATTGTAAGAAAACCATTGAACTAATAAATGATCTAGAAGCTGGTTTTATGAAAAACAGATAAAGTATTAATTTTATCAAAAAAGGGGAAAAACAAATTACTAGTATCAAAAATGGAAGGGGTGAACTCACCACCAATGAAGAGAAAATTAATATAATTGATAGTACATTTTTGTCAAATTATATGCCAATAAAATTGGAAATTGAAATGAAATGGATAAATATGTACAAAAACTTAAATTACTCAGATTAACAGAAGAAATAAAATGCTTGCATAACCCAATTAAAAGAAACAAAGAAATTGAATAAGCTATCAATTAACTTCCTAAGAAAATATCCCTATTACTACATGTATTCACAGCTGAATGGTACCAAACATTTAAAGAACAAGTAATTTCAACACTATATAAACTATTTGAAAAATAGGTGAAGAGGGAGTCCTACCAAATTCCTTTTAAAGACAAATATAGTGCTGATATCAAATCCAGGAAAAGCCAAGACAGAGAAAGAAAATTATCCACCAAATTTCCTAATGAATATTGAAACAAAAAATTAAATACTAGCAAAGAGATTATAGCAATATATTACAAGGATTTCACACTATGACAAGGGGGGATTTATACCATGAATGCAGGGATGGTTTGATATTAGTAAATCAGTATAATTAACCATATTAATAGCAAACCAATACATATCATATGATTACCTCAGTAGATGCAGAAATATCCTTTGAACAAATATAGCACCCATTTATATTAAAAAACACTAGAGAGCGTAAAAATGAATGGATATAAGCTGTGTATACCCTTTAATCCAGCAATACCACTTTTGGGTCTTTTTCTCAAGGAGATCATAAAAAAGGGAAAAGAACCCACATGTACACAAATATGTCTAGTTGCTCTTTTTGTGTTGGCAAGGAATTGGAAATTGAGGGGCTGCCCTTATTATAATAATGTAATGGAATTCTATTGTGTTGTAAGAAACAATGAGCAGGAGCAGTTCAGAGAAACCTGGAAGGTCTTGCTTGAACTAATGATGAGTGAGATGAGTAGAACCAGGAGAACACTGTACACAGTATTATCAACATTATGTGTTGATCAACTGTGATAGACTAAATTCTTCTCACCAATACAATGGTACAAGAAACTTCTAAAGGACTCATAATGGAAAAGGTTCTCCAAATCCAGAAGAAAAAAAAAAACTGTGGAATATGGATGCTGATTGAACAATACTATTTCTTTTGTTTTTGGTGCTGTTGTTTTTCTTTTTTGAGGTTTTTCCTTTTCAGCTCTGGTTTTTCTCTTATAACATGACTAATGCAGAAATATGTGTCATGTTATTGTACATATATAACCTATATCAGATTACCTGCTGTGTTGGGGGAAGGGAGAAGGAGGGGAGGGAGGGAGAAAAATTTGAAATTGGAAATCTTATAAAAACAAATGTTGAAAAGTATCTCTACATGTAACTGGAAATAATAAAATACTTTTATTAAAAAAAGAATGAATGGATCTTTCCTTAAAATGATAAGTAATATTTATCAAAAACAATCAGTGAGAATTATGTATAATGAGAATAAGCCAGAAGCTGGAAGCACAGCCCAGCATAGCCCCTGCCAGCACAGACCAGCCAGAGCACACCCAGCCCCAGCCCCAGCAAAGCAGGAACAGGTGATAGGAACCTCTGAATCAACAGCAGCAGCAACTTCATCTGGCACTCAGCCCATAGATGATAAGGTGGTGGAACAATTGACCAGAAGGAAATTACAGTGATCTCTGTTATTTTACTAATAATTGGATCCAAGTCACAGCCTTGGGTGGTGGTCCCAGGCTGGGGAGGAACACAAGCATCCTGGAGATTGTGGCCACAGTGGAATGGAATTCTGTTCATATTTCCAGGTCAGAAAAGCATGTCTGCAGTTGCTTGCAGAGGAGAGCACAGGCCAGGAGAGTAGTAAACATAGTTTTTAAAACATTCTAAAACTATAAATAAAAATGTTTATTACCTTAAAAATGAAATTATTTACAACTTTAGCAAAGTTGCTGGATGCAAAATAAATCCACACAAATCATCAGCATTTCTGTACATTAGCCACAAAGCCCAACAGCAAAAAATAGAAAGAGATATTCCATTTTAAATGACTTTAGACAATATAAAATACTTGGGAGTCTATTTGCCAAGACAAATCCCGGAACTATCTGAACACAACTGTAAAACAATTTTCCCACAAATAAAGTAAGATCTAAACAACTGGAAAAATATTAATTGCTCATTGGTAGATGAAGACAATATGATATAAATGACAATTTTACCTAAATTATTTATTTAGTACGATACCAATCAAACTATCAAAATACTTTATAATTCTAGAAAAGATAATAAATTTCATCTAGAAAAACAAAAGCTCAAGGATATCAAGTCAATCAATAAAAAATATGAAAGAATGTGGTCTAGCTATAACAGATTTCAAACTGTATTATAAAATAGTAATTATTAAAACAATCTGATAATTGCTAAGAAACAAAGTGGTAGGTCAGTGGAAGAATATAGGCATGAATTGTACTATATCACTACAAATGACTAGTGTAAAGCATATTATAAACCCAAAGATCCAAATTTTTGGAACAAAAACTCATTATTCCACAAAATAATGCTGGGAAAACTGGAAGATACTATGGCAGAAAGTAGGTATAGACCAATATCTCACACTTCATACTAAAATAAGGTCAAAATGGATACATGATTTGCACATAAATGGTGATACCAAAATCAAATTAAGAGATCATGGACTAGTTTATCTGGCAAATTTATAGATAGCAGAAGACTTTAGGACAACAGAAGATATAAAGAGTATTACAAAATGTAAAATAGATAATTTTGATTATATAAAATTACAAAATCCTTTGTATAAAATCAATATAACCAAAATTATAAAGAAATCAGAAAACAGAAATAATTTTTACAAGTATCACTGATGAATCTCTCTCTCAAATATATAGAGAACTGATTCAAATTTATAAAAATACAAGTCATTCCCCAAATGATAAATGGTCAAGCAATATGAACAGCCAGTTTTCAGATAAAAGAAATCAAAATCATCTGTAATGGTATGAAAAAATAAAAATTCTAATTCACTATTGATCAGAGAAATGCAAATTAAAACAACTCTGAGGTATCACCTCACACCTATGAGAGTGGGAAATATATCCAAAAAGGAAAATGTTGGATGTTGGAGGGAATGTGGGAATACTAGGAAGCTAATCCACTGTCAGTGGAGTTATGAATGGATCTAACTATTCTGGAGAGCAATTTAGAACTATGTCCAATAGGCTAAAAAAATGCATATCCTTTGATCCAGAAACACCACTGCTAGGTTTATATCCCAAAGGTATTCCAAAAAATAGAAAAGATACCTATTTGTGAAAAAAAAACAACAACAACATTTATAGTAACTCTTTTTGTGGAGGCTAAAAATTGGAAATCAAGGGAAAACCCATTAATTAGGAAATGCCTAAACAAGCTGTGGTATATGATGGTAATGGAATATTATTGTGCAATAAAAATGATAAGCAGGATGATTTTGGAAAGGCCTGAAAAGATTTATATAAACTGATATACATTGCAGTGAGCAGAACCAGAACATTGTACACAGTGATAGCAATATTATTGGATGAAGAAATGCGAATAATTTGGTTACTCTAAGCAATACAATGATCCAAGGTAATCCCAAAGGAATAATGATGAAGAATACTATTTGCCTCCAAAGAAAAAACTGATATTGATTGAACATAGACTGAAACACGTATTGGCTTTTTTGTGGAGAAATGAGGGTTAAGTGGCTTACCTAGGGTCACACAGCTAGTAAGTGTCAAGTGTCTGAGGCTGGATGTGAACTCAGGTCCTCCTGAATTAAGGGTGGATACTGTATCTACTACACCACCTAGCTACCTTGAAGCATGCTATTTTTCACTTTTTTTCTTTATTTTTTTCTTTTATTCAAGTTTTCTCATAAAAAAGGCATACTATGGCAATGTTTCATTTTGTTTTGTTTTTTCATAATTGAACATGTATTACATATATCTGATTGCTTACTGCCTCAGGGAGGGGGAAATGGAAGGAGGGAAATAATAATAGAATTTAGAACTCAAAACTTCAAATAAAAATGTTTATTATTTTATATATTGTATTCATTTTACTGGATTTAAAAGCTATTTTTATTGATAAATTATCGTCTGTCTTTAAAGAAAAACATTTTCTCAATTAACAACCCCCAGTTCTCTCTCCTCCAAATAGATTTTAATTGAAAAAGAGCCATGAATAATTACTTCCCATATATGCTATTATAATTTCTTTACCTATGGGTTTGAGATATAGGTTTTTTATATGTGCTTTCTGTCACTTTTAAAATTGTGATTATTGTACATTTTTTAATTCTCTATTTTATTTTTATTTTCTAGTGTTGAAATATGTTTCTCCTGCCATTATGCTCCTTTCAATAGAATGTAAAATTACTTTGTTACTGTTATGGGGTTGGTACATATCAAGGAATTTGGTACTATTAAAGTTTAAACCACCCTGCTAAACTGAAGACAAACCTTGAGAATTAAACGAGATAAGCCCATTAGGCATAGCTGCTTCCTGATCTATGTCAAGGGACAGAGATAACTCCAGAAGTCCTGACCACCACCTCTCATACCCCCCAAAGAAACTTTCCATTGTCAGGTGGTCACACCCCCCTCCCCAATCACCTTATCTGTCTGCCTCATTTACCATCTATAAAAGCTTTTGCCTTTCTCCTGTTCGGGGAGATGGGTATTTCAGAGAATGTCTTTGAACCATCTCCCCTTGAGAGAAGTCCTTGACTTCTCTCTTGGTCTCCTTTCTCTAGGACCTAAATAAAAGGTTATTTTATTCTAATTGAATTTGTGTGTAAGAGGGTCTAATTTTTTAAAGAGGGATACCTAAGGACCCCCATCATCAACCATTTCCCCTGTGACAACTTCTATTGCACTACTATGTCTATAGAGAAAATAAATTGCTTAGAATGTTTTTTTCAGACTTTTAATTTCATTTCTGTCAGTAACTGGCATTGTGTAATGTGAGATTAAAATTGGATATTAGATCAGAAATCTCCCCTACTTAACCTTTCCCTTAATTTATCTCCCAGACTAGTAAATGGAAGAAGCTTCTGGTTTTCTAGATAGAGCCTTTATTGTATGGTAGTCACAAGGTGATGTTGGTTAGGATAGGAAAGTAGAAACACAATACAAATCGTCTTAAGTCTAAGCTTAGTCTATATTCCATATAAAACTCACCAAAAAGCCGAAGGCCACCTTTGGGGAGAGAGAGACCGTCTGTGCAGCACAGTCAGGAGACCAGCAGAGCAGGAAAAAAAAACCCACTTCCGTTCTCTCCTTGCCTTTTAAGCTAGCACCCCGGAAGTGGAGTGCTAGCAGGCAGTCTGACGTGCGCAGCAGGCGGACTGGTGTGCATAGCTCATGCCGTTGGTCTCCTCCCCGAAAGGGTGGTCCTTAAAAAAAAAAAACTGGCATCTTTCAGTATTCTAACCGACTGTTAAAAAACTTTCATATTTTTTTTACCACATTTCCCCCCTTTGCTTCCTCAAGAAATGGAATGTTTCCTTGATGGAACAGTAAAAAGAATATAATAACTGTTGCTAACTAATAATATGTGAACAACAATATAGAAAAGGAAGAGAGGAAAGTTTTGTCCAGAGGGGCAATTTTTTTGTCCTCATGAACCGACGCTTTGACGTGCACATGTTACAGATAGTGTATATTATAACAGAAAGGAGATAGTAAAAACTAACAAAACATATAAAGTCTCTGAGTTCTCTTGTCTTCTTCAAGTGGTAAGATGTCATCAGGAGGAAACTGGATTCTGGACTCTGGTCTGGATTCTGGTCTGGAAAAACTGGATTCTGGACTCTGGTCTGGAAAGCTGGATTCTCTTCTTTAACTGTTCGAATTGCTGTATTTTTACTAAACCTTAGCATAGCATTGTCAATGATCAAATTAATAAATTCCATTACATTCTCTCCTTTATATCCTTAGACTTCTAATAGAGGGTTGAGGTAGTTATGCAATCTGTAACACTTTTTACCACCATGTGTCTGGATCAAAGCCAAATTTAGTATGTGTTCATGACACCTGAAAATGTTATGGAAAGGTTATCATACCATATCTCATGGTTCCAAGACAGCCAGTGATTGTGCTAGGCCACAGGTGAGTTCAACTGAGTGAGATAAAAAGATAAATAAGTTCAGTTAAATTAGGTTAAATTAGGAGGGAGAGAGGATGAATACTGGACTGTGCCTAGTAATTGTGCTCTACATAGTCACCATCATAAGCAAACCATGGACTTACATATACCTGTCTCTCCTTTTGTTGCACATATATTCTCTCCAGGGTCTGCATCAGAGTTCACAGCACGTTAGTCTCTGAAATGATAAGTTTCCATACTTCCAAAATCTCATATTAATTTCACCAAAGTGAGCGTAATACAGATCTGAAATTCCACTACTAGTCATATAGCAAAGACAGTGAGCAGATTAAATGAATTGCCCATGCCTACACAATGACTTGAACTTCATCCCTGATTTTCCTGACTTCTATTCAGGTAATGTATCAACTACCCTATGCTGCCTCTGTACAAGACTATTACTTATTTAGAATGAAAATAATTGTATTGATCTGATACACTTTAAAGGAAGTTTCAGTTGAGGTTAAGAAATGGAAAGATATGCAGGAGAAGAGAGAAATTGAGGAATACACACATGGAAAGTGGACGACAATGTCAATGTTAATTTGGACTTTTTGTGGTCTTCTTTATGTAGAGCTGAAAACTTACATATTTCATACAAGGGGCATATATTGCTTTGTGGGGAGAAATCTGTAAATTCTTAAACACTTTCAATTACTTGGACATTTTATAAGCAGAATGTCAGTAAATTTAAATTTCTTTAAACGGCATTCCATGCAAATTACAGTCATCTGCATAATAAGTACTTAAGAATACAATATCTCAGAAGCTTGTCAAGTTAATCTTTAAAAGCTTTGTTACCCTTTTTAGACCCTGCCATTACTGCCCATCAACTAACCTTTTTTGTTTTCCATTGACTTACCTTGGATTGAAAAACTATCCCTATTTTAGGTGAAAGTGTGTAGTTTAAATTCTAAATAACTAAGACACATGTTTCCAAATCATCAGCAACAGTACATTAATGCGTCAGGGCCCTGCAGGATAAATCAATTGTTTCCTTGAAAAATAATAACAGCTCTTACATGATGGGGATAAGGTATTACTTACTATTCATGGTTAACCAAAGACAAAGCAATTGTCACTGAACTTGAAAAAAAAAAGTAACACTGAGGTAGCACAGAAAGTTTCATTAAAAAAAAATCTAAACAATGTTCATGGAGAATTAAATATCTGTTTTGTTTCTGTCTCAGGTACAAGGAAGTATATTGCAGGTGTCACAAAAATTTCTAAGCTGCAGGGTTAGATGAAGAAAAACCAAAGTCTCCAAGACCAAGAAAATAGGTTTATTGAGAGAGGGATCATGATTCATAATAAAGCCAGCCTCAGGTCTAAGGCCAAAAGACCCCACACCTCAGGATCCATGAATATTTCTATACAGTCAACTCTTCCCACAATTAAACCCAAACCAAGTGTTGATAAATTTTACAGGTGAGAACATGGAAATATCAATCTTTCATCATCCAATTTGCTAACCCCTTGGATTTCCCTTTTTTCCACCTAACCAAATGCCTCCTTGGGGGTCCAAAAACCACTAGTTTGTCCTCTGATGGCAGCTGGCAGAATTGATGCATCATCATTATATGGCTTCTCTTCTAAGTTTGATTGGTCCTTTTTAGCTCAGGAGTTACTATTTTTGGTATTTGACCTTTAAGCTAATTGGTAGATGCCTAACCACAATTGGAATTGAGTTGATGGTGAGTTGAGACTGAGATGATGGACTCTGAGTTATCCAAAACCAGATTACCATATAATATGTATATTAGTTCAACCAATTTCTGTCTAGCTTACTCCATAATTATTAGCTTAAGCAACTAAAGAATACCTAAACATGTTAAATCACAGTTCTTAGTCTATATACTGATTATTACCATAGCTAAATCATTTAAATCTAAACGGTGGGGGGAAATCTCACTCACACAGGACATGTAAGATTTTTTTTTCTTTTTTTTTTTGTGAGGGGCAATGAGGGTTAAGTGACTTGCCCAAGGTCACACAGCTAGTAAGTGTTAAGTGTCTGAGGTTGGCTTTGAAATCAGGTCCTCCTGAATTCAGGGCCTGTGCTCTATCTACTGTACCACCTAGCTTCCCGTGATTTTTTTCTTTTGAAATAAAGATAGTGCCTAAAATTTATAACCCTATCTTACTAATTATAGGCAGAAAAAAAAATTGGATCACAGAATTTATAAAATTATTTTAAAGGTGTTTTTGAGACATTTTTATATAAATGTTTTTATGATATAAATAAATTATGTAAATGCAAAGTTCAATGTTATATGAACTCAAATGCTCAAATGATTTGTATTTGAATGGATATTTTTGTAGAAGGATGAATTTATTTGTATCATTCTTAGAACAGTTATATTATTCTGAGCTTTGTTTTTTATATTTAGAAACCTATAAATAAGGGTGTTGTTTGTTTTTTTTTTTTTTAACATAATTCTCCAATGCAAATTTGTTTAATCAGGAGAACCATGGCTTAAGATAAGCCCATTGATGAAATCATTAATAAACATTAGATCATTTTACCCTTTTCATACAGAAGAAAGGATTTCAGGATTAAGAATTTAATGAAACAAGTGTTACAAGGAAGAAAATGTATAAAAACTGAAGAAGAATTAACTGTTTCATTTGAGTAGTAGAAGTTGCTCTGCTAAGTTCAATTTGTAATTTGAATGTTATTTTCCATATCAATATGATTTTGTTTCTATGCATCAAGAACATAGTAACCAAATAACCCATTTATCCACAGCAGTATACACATACACAAAGCAGCCTTCTATTTCTTTTGAATTGCGCATTACTCAGTTGAAGGTAATAAGAAAAATCAAACAAGGAGCTTTTTGATGTATATTGTGCAAGATAAGTTTTTCATATTTTTTAACTTTTCAATTATGTGTTTAGAGTTATGTAGTCAGAGTTTTCATTGATTTACCTAAGCAAATGAGTATAATCTTAGTCCTAATGTTATTAGTATTTTCTTTAATGAATATGAAAAGGTTGCCAAATATAGTGGTATAATATTGGAATAGCCATTTAACCTCTCTTGGCCTCACTTTTTTTCATCTAAAAATGAAGAGGTTATACTGGATCAAAAGTATTAAACCTGGAGATTTATAGAAAGCTTTCATGAGGTCCATACATAAACTTGGAAGGGAAAATACATCTTTATTTTCAGTATTATATGATTTGTTTTGGAATCCTATCTTCTTGTGGTTTGCATTTAAAACATTATTTTGAGGAGTCTAAACCACATAAAATAGTGTCCATTTTTGATGCTTCATCAAATGGATGATCACATAAAAAAGTTTAAAACTCTTGAATCAAATCACTTTAAAACAGGAATACCAAATCTGCAATTCATATTCATATATTTTAAGCCCTTATTATGTGCCAGGCAAATGATTCAAGTCCCTCCCCATTCTATTCCTTCCTAAATTCAGTTGCCTAAGTGATCTTTCTTAGGGGCAGATCTTAAAATATTATTCTTTCTCTCAAAAAACTCTAGTAGCAGGTCAGCTAGGTGGCACAATGGATAGAGCACCAGCCCTGGATTCAGGAGTACCTGAGAAATCTGGCATCAGATGATTGATACTTACTAGCAGTGTGACACTGGGCAAGTCACCTAACCCCAATTGCCTCACAAAAACAAAACAAAACAAAACAAAACAAAACAAAACAAAACAAAACAAAACAAAACAAAACAAAAAACAAAACCCAAACCTCTAGTGGCTACCTATCACCTCTGGCATCAAATATGAATTTATCTGTCTTGTGTTTAAAAGCCTTACATAATAATCTATCCCCTCCTACCTTTTCAGTAATTATACATTACACCTCCAAATAATCTTCTTTCCAGTTAACTTGGGCCTTTTTGGTCCTCACACAGGGCATCCTAAATACTAATTCTGGACATTTCACCCCATGCCTAGAATTCTTCCTCCTTCATTTCTGCCTCCTGAATTCCCTTATCTCCTTCAATCAACAGCTAAAATCTCACATTTTAAAAGAAGTCTTTACACAATTCTTCACCTCTTTCCACCACCACCACCACCCCTACCCCTGGTGTCTTTTCTCTGTTGATTATCTCTAATATGTATGTATGTACATAGTAGTTTGCATGTTGTCTTCCCATTAAACTGTGAGCTCCTTCAAAGCAAGATCTGTCTTTTGTCTTTCTTTGTATCCTTAACATTCAGCACAGTGCCAAACACATAGGCACTTAACAAATATTTATTGACTTATATTGCTATGTATCACAGATAAAAAGAAAGGCAAAAACTGTCCATACAACCAATGACTATATGAATACAGACAGCCATGTAATTAAAATTTCCATTTTATATCCCCTATTGTATAATGCTGTTTTGTTTGGTCTGAAATTCTTCCCTTATCCATAAATTGGACAGGTGAAATTTTCCATGCTCCCTAAATTTGTTTATAATAAGCAAATTTAAACCATGTACCCATTTTGAATTTATCTCAGTATTTGTTGTGAGATGTAGGTCTATACCTAGTTTCTGTCAAACTTCTTTCCAGTTTTCCATGCATTTTTTTTCCTTAAATGGTGATTTCTTGTCCTAAAATTTTAGCTCTCTGGGTTTGTCAAATGCTAGATTACTGTGATCATTTACTTTTGTGTAATGTGTGCCTAATCTATCTTCTGCTCCAGCACTCTGTCCTAGCCAGTATCAGATTATTTTGATGATTATTACTTTGGAATATAGTATGAGATCTGGTGCTGCTAAGTGACCTCCCTTCAAAGGTTTTTTCTTTTCTTCCCATTGATTCCTTTGATATTCTTGACCTGTTGTTCTTCCAGATTAATTTTTCTATATTTTCTGGCTCCATAAAATATTTTTGGGGTAATATGATTGTATAGCATGGAATAAGTAAATTAATTTAGGTACAATAGTCATTTTTATTATATTGGCTTCAACTATCCATGAACAATTAATAATTTTTCCAATTGTTTAGATTCAACTTCATTTGTGTGAAAAGTGTTTTGTAAGTGTGTTCATATAGTTCCTGAATTTTTCTTGGCAGGTAAAATCTGAAATGTTTTATATAGTCTACAATTATTTTAAGTGCCATTTCTCTTTTTATTTTTTCCTATGGGACTTTCTTGGTAATATATAAAATTGATATTGATTTGTAAGGTTTTATTTTATATCAGAGAACTTTGATTAAATTGTTAATTATTTTCTCTAGTTTTTTTAATTGATTTTAAAGGATTCTCTAAGCATCATCATATCATCTGCAAATAGTGATAATTTTGTTTCCTTATTACCTATTCTAATTGCTTAATTTCTTTTTCTTCTCTTTTTTACTAGAGCTAGCAGATCTATACAATGTAGAATAATAGGAGTGATAATGGGGTATCCTTGCTTCACCACTAATCTTGGTGGGAAGGGTTCTAGCTTATCCCTATCACAGATAAAGGATGCTGATGATTTTAGATAGATAGTACTTATCATTTTAAGATAAATGTCATTTATTCTTATGTTTTCTGGTATTTTTAAATAGGCATGACTGTTGTACTTGTTCAAAAGTTTTACCTGCAACGATTGAGATAATCATAAGATTGTTTTTGGTTTTGTTATTGATATGGTCAATTATGCTGCTGGTTTTCCTAATATTGAACCAATTTTGCATTACTTCTATAAACCCCATATGATCATAATGTATGATCTTTGTATCTTTGTGATTTGTTCTTGTAATCAGTTTTTATTTAAAATTTTTGAATCAATATTAACTAGAGAAATTGGTCTGTTATTTTCTTTCTCTGTTATTACTCATCCTGATTTACATATCAGCAAAAATATTTGTGTCTTAATAATTACTTTAATTTCATTTTCATTGGTGGGGAATTCATCCTTTTCATTTTTGAAACTTGTAATTTGGTACTCTTGCTCTTTGGCACAATGGCTAAAGCACTGGCCCTGGATTCAGGAGGATGGGAGTTCAAATCCAGCCTCAGACACTTGACACTTACTAGCTGTGTGATCATGGGCAAGTCACTTAAAATTCATTGCCCATCAAAAAAATAAATAAATAACAATTTATTTATTTTTATGTGTTTTTTCCCCATAAAATCAACTCCTGATTTTATTTTTTAGTTTAATGGTTTTCTTACTTTCAATTTTATTAATCTCTCCTTTTATTATTTTGTATATTTAATTTGTTGCTTAATTGGGGATTTTTAATTTGTCCTTTTGCTAGTTTTTTTATTGTATGTCTAATTTATCAACCTGTTCTTTCTCTGTTTTATTGATCTAAGCATTTAGAGATATAAAATTTCTCCTAAGTGCTGCTTTATTTGCATTCTGTAAAATTTGGTATGTTGTCTCATAGTTATTTTCTATAATGATATCATTGATTGTTTTTGTAGTTTGTTGTTTAAACCACGCATTCTTTTTTTTTTTTTTTTTGAGGGGCAATGAGGGTTAAGTGACTTGCCCAGGGTCATACAACAAGTAAGTGTCAAAGTGTCTAAGGCTGGATTTGAACTCAGGTCTTCCTGAATCCAGGGCCACCTAGCTGCCCCACCAAACCACACATTCTTTAGGATTAGATTATTTATTACCCAATTAATTTTTATCTTTGTTGCCATGGTTTTTTATTGAATATATTTTATTATGGTATGAAAAGGATACATTTAATATTGTTTTGCTTTTTGAACTTGGTTATGAAGTTTTTCCCTAATACATGTTCAATTTTGTGAATGTACCATGTAAAGATGAGAAAAGCTAAACATTTTTGTTCCCATGTAATTTTCTTCAGAGATTTATGTTCTAAATTCTATCAAGCTCTTTAATTTTTTCATGTTTATTTTGTGATTAGATTTATTTAGTTCTAAAAGGAGAAGCCTGAAATTCCCTTTTAGTATTATTTTATTATTCATTTCCTCATATAACTTTAAAAAATGTGGGTGCTATATCAGTGGTGGCATTTTTGTTTAGTATTGACTTTACTTCATAGTCTGTGCTACCTTTTACCAAAGTGTAGATTTCTTGCTCATTTCTTTTTATTAGGTCTACTTTTTGATTTTGCTTTGTCTGAGGTCATTTTTTCTACCTTTTTTGTTTTGTTTTGTTTTATACCTCAACTGAAGTATGACAAGTCCTGCTCCAGCCCTTTATTTTTATTTTCTGTGTGTATCTCTCTTTTTATAGGTGTTCCTTGTAAATGGCATGATGTCAGATCCTTGTTTTTAATCCATTCTGCTATCTGCTTCTGTTTTATGGATGATTATTAGTTGTGTATATAATTTCATCCTATTTTTGTTTATCCTTCTTTCTCACTTTTAACTCAGTTTTTCCTCAAAACTCTGTTTTGCTTCTGACCACTACTTCTCTTACTCAGCCTCCTACTAGTTCTCTTCCCCTTTGCTTATCCTTTTCCCATCCTAGATCTCTGTAAGATATGATAGATTTCTATATGTAACTAAATGTGTACGTTATTCCCTTTTTGTAAAATTTCTGGTGAATAAGGTTTAAATATTGTCAACCCCCATCTTCCTCTACATTATAAAAAGCTCTTTCTTTCTTGACTCTTTTAAGTGAAATAATATTCCCCATTCTTTCATTTCTGCCCTTCTTCTCGCAATTCATTACTCTTTCTCACCTCTTATTTTTTTTGAAATTATCCCATCATTGTCATCTTCACACTCATGCCTTCTCTCTATATTTACTCTTTCTAACTGCTCCCATAATGATAAAGTTCTTAGGAGTTACAATTATAATTTTCCAATATAGGAAGGTAAAAATTTTTAACCTTATTGATTCCCTTATGATTTCTCTTTCCTGTTTAATTTTGGGATTTTTCCTTCTCTTGACTCTTGTATTTGAAAAACAAGTTTTCTATTCAACTCTGGTCTTTTCATCAAGAATGCTTGAAAATTCTATATTTGATTAAATATACATTCTCCTCCTTTAAAGATTATACTCAGTTTTTCTAGGTAGGTGATTTTTGGTTATAATCCTAGTTCCTTTCTTTCCAGAATGCCATATCCCAGGCCCTCCAATCCTTTAATGTAGAAGCCACCAAATCCTGTGTAATTCTGACTATGACTCCTCAATACTTGAATTACTTCTTTCTGGATGCTTATAGTATTTTTCCTTTGGCCTGGGAGCTCTGGCATTTGGCAAAACAGTTTCTGGGAATTTTCTTTTTGGGATCTCTTTTAGGAGGTGAACTGTGCATCCTTTTAATGTCTATTTTACCCTCTGGTTCTAGGATATCAGGGTAGTTTTACTAGATAATTTCTAGATACATGATTTCTAGATTCTCTCTTTTTTTAAATTATAGCTTTCAGGAAGTCCAATAATTCTTAAATTATCACTCCTTTTACTATTTTCCAGGTCAGTTATTTTTCAAATGAGATATTTTATATGTTTCTCTTACTTTTAATTCTTTTGATTTTATTTTGTTGTTTCTTGGTATCTCATGGAATGATTAGCTTCAATTCTCCAAATTCTAATTTTTAAGTTATTATTTTTTTTCAGTGACCTTAGGTATTTTTCCACCATTTATCCAATTCTATTTCACAAAGAATTATTTTCTTCAGTGAATTTTTATACCTCTCCTTTTTCCATTTGTTCAATTCTCTTTCTCGAGGTTTTGTTTTATTCACTGTTTTTTTTTCTGCTTCTTTTCCTTTGGCCAATAATGGTTTTTTAGTGTTTTTTTTTTTCTCTTCAATTTTGTGTGTGTGTGTGTGTGTGTTTCCTGTACCAAACTGGTGAATCTCTCTTTTATAATTTTCTTGTATCCTCATTTCTTTTTCTATTTTTCCTTCAATTTTTAAAATTCCTTTTGAACTCTTCCAAGAAACCTTGCTGGGTTTTTATCTAATTCACCTTTTCCTTTGAGCTTTTCTTTTAGTTGCTTTAATATAATTGTCTTTTCTGGGTTTCTGCCTTGATATTCCCTGTCATCATAGTAATCTGTCATGGTCAGTTTCTTTTTTGTTGTTGTTGTCTGCTAATTTCCCCAGCCTATTTCTTGATTTTTACCTCTATTTTAATGTTGGTGGTGTCTGCTCCTACATTGGAGGGGGCATTGGCCCAATTTTCAGGCTTGTTTTGCTGCTGTTTTCAGAATTAGCTCTGGTTGTCTGTAGTCTTTCAGTGTTTTTAAAGTTTTATGATCTAAGGAGAAGTGTTGTTACTCCTTTCCTAATCTGTTCCCTGGTCTTTACTCTGAAACAGATCTTGATCTTCTATAGCTACAAGTACTCTTTCTGGCCCTGAGAATGGGATCAGGTCCCCCACTCTCCTTCAGCAGCACCTTCTTATGTTCCACACTGTCTTGGAATTGAAGCTTGGGTCTCTACTCCCATATGAGTGACCATAAACTCCTTTCTCCCATTTGAAATCATGAATAGAACTCTTGCTCCCCTCTAGTTGCACATTCCAGCACTACTTTTGGCTTGAAATTGTGAATCTGGCCAATAGAATAGGTCCTGAACTTAGTTCTAGCAAAAGGTCCCCTACCATCTCCTTTTTAGCAATTATTCAACACCCCCCCAACATACACTATCTGTTGACTGAAAAGTCCTGGAACTGCCATTTCCTCCAATTCAGGTGTCTCCAAGGTTCAGCCTGTGCTGCTTGCTCTGAGCTCTAGGGACCTACAACCAACCTAGTGAGACTTTTCCTGTCCATCTCCTAAGTTGTTGTGGACTAGAAATTATTTCAATTTCTTGTTGGTTCAAACACTTCAGTTCTGTTTTAGGCATTATTTTAGAGTTGTTTGGGGAGAAATTTTCAGAGAGTTCGGCTAAATGCTTCTTTACTTTACCATCTTGGTTCATCCTTGGCATAAGTATCATCAATAGTCTTCTAATTTGTATCCTCTGCCTCAAGTAGCTTCTGACTCTAATCTAAACTCATTCAGCTGCCAAAATGATTTTCCTAAAGTGCAAGTCTGACTACTATGTCACTCCCGTATTTAAGTACCAGTAGTTACTGATGACCTCCAGTTTAAAAAAAAATGGAATGTTTTATTTGGCATTGAAAGCTCTTCACAACTAAGCCTTTTCCTGAATTTCCAATCTTCTCACACTTTACTAATCTCTACTTACTTTAAATCCTGCAATATCTGTCCTCTTGTTGTCCCTTCAATACAGCTCTCTGTTGCCCAAATTCAGAGTTAAAGACTTTTCAATGATTTCCCTTTACTGGATCATGTTTGGAATTCTCCTCCTTTTTCAATTCCCCCTACTGGTTTCCCTGGCTTCTGTCAAGATACAGCACAAATTCCACCTTTGTTAGAGGTCTCTTCCAATCTTCTCTTCCTACACTACTCCAAACTCCTTCCTTCTCTTGTTATTTTGAATTACTTTGTACATATTTTGTATGTATTTTATTATTTGTATATTTTCTCTTCCAGGGTCCTTTTTTGTTTATTCAGTTCTTTGTATCTCCACTATTGTGTACCAAAATGTCAATCATATAATAAGTGTTAAATTGCTGTTTGTTCAGCGAGTGAATGACGTGTTGTTTGAACAGGTTAGAATCAGCATTGGTGGATAAGAATTTAGCTTGCTGAAATCACAGAAGCTGTAAAATATAAAACATGAAATATCCATGAGATATTTGTTGGCTGTCAATGAACCACATGTGAGAAAGTGAAATAATTACCAAGGTAAGAACAATTCAACAATACTCTTTGAATCCTCTTTAGAGTATTCAAAATGAAATGAAGGTTCACATATAAAAAGTTAAATGCAAATGATCACAATCCAGGCAATTCTCCAAAATCAAAATACGTTACTCACTATTTTATTTTGTAAATGACTTCAATATCTCAAGATTATGAATATTTGACAATTGAATACAAGATTAGCCTACTAATTGCACTTGAAAATGCATTTTAATTTTGAGTTAATGTTACTAATTTAAGGTGATATATAGATTAAAAAATAGAAAATAAAACAGAAACTGAAGCACATTCCCAGAAGTTTCTGTTTAGCAATTGGTGTTAATAGTTTTGTTATTTTCTGAAGTTTTACATTTGACCAATATTTTCAGACATTATGATATATTTTATTTCATATAACAGGAAATTCCTGGGATATATCATTTAAAACTGTGTCTGTATTGTTTTTATAGTCTATAAGATTCATTTTCTAGCAATTAAGCTAGATGAATATTTTCCCAGTATTTTAAACTAAAGTATTTTAAATTTAAAGTGATAATGAAATGTCTTTCAAATTACAAAGTTGAAGCATCTATTGCAAAATACACACAAGTTAATATACTTAATAAATAGCTCCATCTAGTGGTATTTGAGGAAAATATGCTGCATCTTCTTGTGATAGTATACAAACATACTTTTTAGAAAATTTATTGAAGGCTTTTACTCATTAGTTAAAAATTCCTCTTACTTTGGGAAACCTTTTTCTGAATATACTACTCAAAATAAATTGAATATTTTTTCTATTTCATGTAAAAAAGGATTATTTATTATTAATTTTCTCTCCTTATACCTTGAGTACATAATGCATTATACATGTGATTTACATACCATTAACTTGTACTTATACAAATAAATGTTTAGCCATTTTTACACTTATAAACATATATACATAGAGAGAGACATACACATTTACACAAATAATTTCAGAACCTTTGACACCATTCTGTTTACTGAGGACTTAAGGCTTAAGTTACCAAAGTCTTTAATGCTATTAGTTTCTGAACATAGATTTAAAGTGATTTATTAGGTTGTATGATGACATTTTAGAACAAAAATTATATATGGTCATATACTAATATAACTTATCTTTATATGACTCTTATAAGATTCCTTAAGACTTAAGCATTGGTAGAAATTTATAATTATAAGGGATCTTAACAGGCTTTGTTAGCAGTCCAGTCCCTTCATTTTGCCGGCCAAGAATTGAGCTATAGAATCACTGGAATTCTGATAATTGTTTAACAACTGGCTTTCTGTGGGAAAACAAAGTTTAAGACAAACTTTTAAGTTTAATCTACATTATTTACATTTCTTCCTTTATTTTCTTAAGTCTAAAAATTCAGTAAAATAATAAATCAAACCCTATTTGGAAGAATTTGCCTGTTTTAGAGGTATAAATGCTTCCAGTGACAATTTAACAATTAGGCTTGAGTTGGTCCTGAATTGAGTAACATTAAAGAATGACATACCCAGGGTCTCATAGATGGCTAGTAAATGTCAGAGGTAGAATTTTAACCTAAATTCTTTTTTTTTTTTTTTTTGTGGGGCACTGGGGGTTAAGTGACTTGCCCAGGGTCACACAGCTAGTAAGTGTCAAGAGTCTGAGGCCGGATTTGAACTCAGGTAGTTCTGAATCCAGGGCTGGTGCTTTATCAACTGCATCACCTAGATGCCCCTAAATCCTTTTGATTTAGCATTTAACTCATTATGCAACTTCCAACAGATTTCAGAAAATTCTTTAAAATTAGATGCAATTTCTGCTATACATAAGCCACATATTATTTTGTTACACACATACACACTTTTCTATGCCTCCATATATTTATGTATCAATTTAACTATGCATCTATCTATTATCTATCTGCTAACTATACAGCTACTTATCTAATTACATTTCTATACTTGTTTTCAAAAGTCTTAGTGTCATTTCAAGCTACTAAAACTGAGTAAGAAGTAGTATTGTGTAGTGGCATATAAGGACACTATAGTCAAGAAAACTTGGGTCCAAGTATTCTTCATCTGATACTTACTAGATATGTCACCCTAGGCAAGTTAATTTATTTCTTTGTGTCTTGGGTTATTCCCAAGGTTTTTTCTACTAACTCAAAGGCAGCTATGGAATTGCTCCATGGGTAATTTACTATAATAACTTAGAAATAACAAATTCTTCATTAAATTATAAATACTTTCATCAAATTATAATTCTAATTGAATAGAAAGTACAATGTCAAATTAAACTGACAAAAAGAACTGTTATCTTTTTATTTATTTATTTATTTATTCATTGGTGGGGCAATGAGGGTGAAGTGACTTCCCCAGGGTCACACATTTAGCAAGTGTCAGTTGGTTGAGGCTGGATTTGAACTCAGGTACTCCTGAATCTAGGGCCCATGCTTTATCCACTGCACCACCTAGGTGCCCCTGTTAAGCTAAACTGTCTAAAATATCTAATGAGTGGTCACCAATAAATTATAAGCTTTAGTAAGAGTTAGACTTTTAAGCATTTATTAAGGAGAATAAGAATTTGGTAAAGAGAGAAGAAAAAGGCCTACATTCATCTATCTATTAAAGGGAGAGCACATTTCTAGCTCTGCTCTCCACCAGGGTCCAAAAAAAAGAGAGAGAGTCAGAGCGCCCGGCTCTTCTTTCTTCCTCCCACTAGCAAACGTCACTTCCTGATGCCAAAGAAAAGACGCATGTTCTTGCCCTCAAAGACCTTCCTTTCATGGCAGAACTTTTCTACAGTAAGTCTCCAGCAGGTGGCGTCATTCCAATCATTACACCCCCTATATGTTTTTACATCATCATATTTATGCTTATCTATATTTATAACTTATCACCAGATTTTGACCAGGTTATTAGCAACAGCTGCAGCAGTAATATTTTATTTTTCATAGCAACTCATGAAGACTTTCTCCTAAGTTTATTAGGGTGGTAGGGGTTATAGTCTGGACTAGTTAAAGGGTAGATTGACATTGCTGAAATCACAGATAAGTTTACTTTTCCACAGAATACATACAACACATACTTATACTTATATATGATGCCGTACTTTTCTCCTAAACCCATGCCTTTCCATTGCTCTTGATTTACTCCTTCCTTGCATCTGCTTCTTGAAATCCCCAATTTACTTCAAACTTCTTCAGCTCAAACACAACCTCCTGTATGAGATCTTTCCTAACTGTAAGTGACAATTGCTCCAAATTGCCTTGAATAGTTTCATTTATTGATTTATTTTCTATGTGTTTAAGTAAGGGGTGTAGGTATGTGCTGTTTTGTCCATGTAGGTTACATATGCCTACATGGATCTGTCCAGATGTGATTTTCAGGGAGGAAAGAAAAGATATCTCTTGAGTCTCCTTACTCCGTTCTTCTCCAAAAGTACCATATTGCTTCCACAAAGGAAAGTAGGAGTTTAGGACCAGAAATTGGTCATTGTGCTCTCCTCAGGGGCAAGAGGGGACTAGGCTAGAACTATATATCTATCTGGTCCTTTAAATTTTGTTACTCTAGGGGAAATAATTTTTAAATTCAAACTGTTCTCATTTGCTATTCTTTAATGGGAAAAAGTGCCAGAGGTTACATGTTCAAGGATTGACTTCTTTCCCTTTAGAAGCCAGTTCCACAATGAGTATAAACAGTAAATAACAAATATACCAATTTATCCAAACAGATAAAAAAGAAAAATCATAGGAAGTATAACTAGGAGAGTCAATGAGGTTTTCAACTTGACTCTAACACAAGTGTTGCAGATCTTACCTAAGGGAAAATTCCTTGAAGGATGTAGTATAGTTGGCTGGGAACAGAGACATGATCAAAGTTCCAACTCCCCTACATGTTGGCTTCCTTCTGTAATCTCTCTATCCCTTCATGAACATAAAGAAAATTAGGAACCATGGTTATTCTCTCTTAAAGCTGGAAGCCAGAAGATCAAGATCTCCTTTCTTTCTAGTTCTCACCAAGTCCACCTTTCATATAGGCAGACTCAGTGTATTGAGTAACCAGTTTTCACCAATGAAAAATCTTACGGAAATGGCCTTTGAGCTACTGGTTAGACATGTATATGTATATCCTGTCTATCTTGGTAGAATGCATTTACCATGAAGAAAGGACCTTTTGTCTTTGGGATATTTGCAACATAATAACTTCTTCTTTTTTTTTTTTTTTTTTGCAGGGCAATGAGGGTTAAGTGACTTGCCCAGGGTCACATAGCTAGTATCAAGTGTCTGAGGCCCAATTTGAACTCAGGTACTCCTGAATCCAGGGCCAGTGCTTTATCCACTGCACCACCTAGCTGCCCCCTACATAACAGCTTCTTAATACACATGTAGGAATTATAGATAGATTAATTAATATAGATTAATAGATTAATTAATAACTTGCTCTTTTGTTGTCTTTTTTATTTTTAAAAGAAATAAACATTTATTTTTTTATGTTTACCTACGACTATTCATTCTGAAAATTCTGATTTTTTTTTTTGAAAGGCCATGGTGAGATTTTAATTGTTTTGTTTTTAATTTAGAATTTTATTTTTTCCAAATTACATGTAAATACAAATTTTGACATCAGTTTTTTCTGAGTAATTACTCATTTTATTAATAATGCTAGCATCTTATTTTTGTTGTTGTTTTTCTTTTTTTATTAAATAGAATTTTATTTTCCAAAAAATATGTTAAAACAAATTTTAACATAAATTTTTTAAAAATTTGTGTTCCAACTTCTCTTCCTCCTCCATTCCCACCCCCCACCCACTAGAACTCAAGCATTTCAAAATAAGTTATACATGAGTAGTCACAGAAAACATTCCCACATTAGCTAGGTTGTGAGAGAAAACAGTTAAAAAAACCCAGAACTTCATATTGAGGAACTGTCAAAGAGAAAAAACAAAAACATTATTTTAAATGTGTTTCCAGGAGCAGCTAGGTGGCACAGTGGACAGAGCACCGACCCTGGAACCAGGAGCACCCGAGCTCAAATCGGGCCTCAGACACTCAACACTCACTAGCTGAGTGACCCCAGGCAGGTCACTCAACCCCAACTGCCTCAACAACAACAGCAAGAAAATTAAAAAATGTGTTTCCATCTATTTTCAGATACTATCACTTCTTTCTCTGTAGATGGGTTGCCATTTTCATTAGTCCTTCAGGGTTATATTGGATCATTGCCTTGCTGAAAATAACCACATGCTTCCCAGCCGATCATCTTACACTATTGCTATTATTTTGTATACAGTACATTTTACTCTGCTTCAGTTCATGTAGGCCATTCCAGGTTTTTCTGAAAGTATCCTGTTCATCATAACCTAAATAAAGTACCTTAAACTTGACAAAGAATTTTCTTCATATTAGCCCAGCAAAGTAGGTACCATACGTTTTGCCATTATATTCAATCATCATAACTATTTCTCTCCATCCTTTTCCCTTCCCATGTTATTTACTCAATTTTCTATCTTCTTTTAAACTATTCCTCCTCAAAAGTGTTTTATTTCTGACTGTCCCCTCCCCTACTCTGCACTCCCTTTTTTTTCACCCTTCCTTCCTTATCTTCTTCCCCTCATACTTTCCTGTAGGGTTAAATAGATTACTCCTCCCATCTGGGTGTGAATGTTATTTCCTCCATGAGCCAACTCTGATGAGTTTAAGGTCTTTGAGCTAATTCTGTGTTCCAAATTTTCTTCCTCCCTCTCTCCTCAACCCTCCCTATGAAATCAAGCAATTCACTATGTCATACTTGTGCAGTTAGGCAGAACATTTTTACCTTCCTCAAAAGTGTTTTGCTTTTTACTGCTATCTCCCCCAATCTGCCCTTCCCTCCTTCCCCTCTGCCCCCCCCCCCACTTATCTCCCTCCCCTCCCTCAGGGCAAAAATATATTACTATACCCACTTGAGTATGTATGTTAGTCCTTCTTTGAGTCAATTCTGATGATATTAAGGTTCACTCACTCCCCAATTCCTTCTCCCTCTTCCCCTCCCCTCCTGTAAAGAATTAATTGTTATTTGAGGTTTTTATGCCTCCATGCACTGGCCTGGGGCTCCGCAAACTGCACGGTGCTCCACCCACTGGTTGTAGCCATTGCCAGGGCTCTGGCACCTCACTTCACTCTCCTATGCCTACAATGGCCTGGCAAAATTATAATGATTGGAAGCCTAGTAAGGGCAGTCATGTGACTGTCAGAGCATCCATCCCATTGGCTGGGGCTGTGTGGGGTGTTTCTAGGTTTGGGAGAGGAGAACTGGGCGTTCTAGGTGGAAGCTGGAAAGTGACAGGCATGTTGCTGCATATTTTCATCTGATTCCTGGGCGGTGGTATTTTTCAGGTATTATAATTTCCCTTTCCCCATTTTATTTCCTTTCCCTTTATCCTACTGATCCTGTTTGTGTGTGTGTGTGGATTTTTTTTTTTAGTTCATTCTTGTTAAAATAAATCTTGTTCTGTTTTGAGGGAGGCTGCTGGTCTCCTTCCTTGCCCCAATATTGTGGCGAGCCGCTTAGCTAGCACTGCCCAATTAAAAATTGGTCCCCACACTCCATAAGCTTTTTTCTTGTTTTCTTCATGTGAACAACCTCTCCCCAGACCACCTCTCCCCTTACCCCTCCCCCAGTTTATTTCTCCTACACCTCAACCCTATTTTAAAGATGTCATTATGGGTTAGTTAGGTGGCACAGTGGACAATGCACCAGCCCTGGACCCAGGAGGTCCCAAGCCCAAATTCGGCCCCAGACATAAGACACCCCACAAAGAACAAAACATAAATGCTTAACAGATATCATCACTTCGTATTCAGTTTAGACCTGTGTCCTCTGTTAATTCCTTACTGAGATAGTTCTTATGACTTCAAAGTATTATCTTCCCATGTAGGAATATAAACAGTTTGCTCTTTTAATATCCCTCATGAAGTCTTTTTCCTGTTTATCTTTTTTTGCTTCTCCAGGGACTTGTATTTGAAAGTCAAATCTTCTATTCAGTTCAGGTCTTTTCATAACAAATGCCTGAAAGTCTTCTTTCTCATTGAAATTCCATGTTTTCCCCTGAAAAATGATACTTAGTTTTGCTGGGTATATGATTTTTGACTGTAGTCCCAGTTCCTTTGCCCTCTGGAATATCATATTCCATGCCCTCCAGTCCTTTAATGTAGAAGCTGCTAGATCTTGCTTTATCCTTATTGGAGCACCACAGTATTTAAATTCCTTTTTTCTAGCTGCTTGCAATATTTTTTCCTTGACCTGGGAGTTCTGGAATTTGGCTATAATAAACCTGGAGGTTTTCCTTTTGGAATCTCTTTCGGGAGGTGATTGGTGGATTCTTTCAATTTCTATTTTAGCTTCTGCTTCTAGAATATCAGGGCAATTTTTCCCTCACAATCTCTTGGAGGATGGTGTCTAAGCTCTTGTTTTGGTCATGGTTTTCAGGTAGTCCAATGATTTTCAAATTATCTCTCTTAGATTTATTTTCCAGGTCAGCTGTTTTTCCAAGGAGATATTTCACATTGCCCTCTATTTTTTCATTCAATTGGATTTGCTTTACTGTGTCTTGGTTTCTCATAAGCTCACTAGCTTCCATTTGTTCAATCCCAATTCTTAGGCAATTATTTTCAGCAGACAGTTTTTTAATCTCCTTTTCCATTTGGCTTTTCAAACTATTAATTTTTTCTCATGACTCTCCTGCATTGCTCTCATTTCTTTTCCCATTCCTTCCTCTCTTTCTCTACATCTTCATTCTATCTCTCCTACTTTCCCTTCAAAGTCCCTTTTGAGAGCTTCCATGGACTGAGACCAGTTCATATTTTTCTTGGAAGCTTTGGATGTTGGAGCTTTGACCCTGTTATTATCTTCTTCTTCTGAGGATGTATTGTGGTCTACCTTTCTCCCAAAGAAGTTTTCTATGGTCTTCTGCTTTCTCTGCCTACTCATCCTGGCTTACTATTTCTTGGCTTTTTACTCCTTCTTAAAGTGTAATGCTGCTTCCAGGACATACTGTTCATGCTACAATGTGGCCCAGGGGGTGATTGGGCTTCTTCTCAGCCTGTCTGGCTTGTGAGTAATCACAGCCACTTTCTCTTTGACCCGGAAACAGAAGTCTGATTGAACTCTGATTCTCTATGGTCAGAAGCTTGGTATGCTTTTGCTCCTCCCCCACTGGGCCACCACCACTCGATTCAGCCCACTGGTTCAGACCCAGGGTGCTTTGCCCCAACTCCAGTAGATAATGCCTCCACTTCACCCCAGGCTACCACTGAACCCCCTCACCAGTCCATGATTGGAGTCTCAGAAACTGCTGGTGCTGAAGACTCTGACATGAACTGAAAGCAGTGTCCCTGGCTGGGTCCAGACTGCATGCTGAGCTGTTCAGCCTGCTCAGTAGGTGATCAGAATTGCCCTCTTTTGTGGAGAAATAGTCTCACTCTGTTCTTATGTGCATTAGGCTGTTCTGGATTTTGTTTTTTTACTGCATTATTTGGGCGTGAATGTACGGGTTTATCTGGAGTTTATGGGAGTCACAGCCTCTCCTCTGTCTTCTTAGCTCCACCCCTTTTGTTGTCTCTTAAGATCTGAGTTCAAATCCAACATTAGACACCTATTGAATATATAAACCATGGCAAGTCACTTAACCTCTGTTTTCCTTAGCTTCCTCAGCTACAAAAGGTAGTAACAATAGCACCTATCTCACAATATTGTTGTGAGGAGCAAATAGGAAATTTGTTTTATTTGTTTGTTTTTGTTTTTGTTTATAGTGAGGCAATTGGGGTTAAGTGACTTGCCCAAGGTCACACAGCTATTAAATGTCAAATGTCTGAGGCCGGATTTTAACTCGGGTCCTCCTGACTCCAGTGACAGTGCTCTATCCACTGAGCCACCTAGCTGCCCCCCCAAATGGGATATTTTTAAAGTGCTTTGCACACTGCTTAGCATATAGGAAGCATTCTATTACTTATACTCTTCACTTCCTCCCTCCTTCCCTATCCCCAAATTTTAAAGAATTAGCTCAATCCTTGGCCATGTTGTCTTCTTTTTTAATATATATATTTTTTTTATTTACAATCTTACCCTCTTCTTTGGCTGCAGATATTGTTTTATGTAACCTATTCACAATCTCAGAAACCTAAAAGTTCATTACTAGTCTCTATAAGTGTCTGTTGGATATACCTTCATGATGATAAAGAAGATGATGATAGTAGCTAATATTGTCCCTTAACATTTCCAATTCATTTCACATGTTATTTTATTTGATTTTCACAAAAATTAATAAGGTAGGTACTTTAATTATTCTAACAAACAAATTGGGGTTAAAAGAGATTACAGTTATTTTCCTAAGGTTACACTTTCTAAGGCAAGATTTCTACTCAAATCTTCTTTATTCTTAGTCTGGTACTTTATAGTAAATGTCATCTTTCCCTTTCATTGATGTCTTATAGAATCTACAAACTCATTAACCTTCTTTTAAAACCTTTCTCTCTCTCTAATTTATCTATATCTCTTAATACCACATCTAGAGCTATTTTATTTTTCTATCTCTCCATATTAAAAAAATAAAACAAATATAAGTTAGCAAGTCCTTTCAATTGTACCTTTGTAATAGACCACATACTTGCTCTCTGTTCATTCTCACTTAAATTACTCCAGTTCCAAGGGGCAGCTAGGTGGAACAGTGGATAGAGCAATATCCCTGAAGTTGGGAGAAACTGAGTTCAAATCTTGTTTCAGGTACTTACTCGTGACTCTGGGCATGTCACTTAATCCCAATTGCCTTAAACATCCAGGGCCATCTCCAGTTAACTTGATATATATTTTGCCAATGTTTCCAGATGCCTCTGGAGGAGAGAGTGATGTTGGTGACCTTGCACAGCTCTCCTTCACTTAACTCCAATTTAGTGTAACTCAGGACATCACCCCAATGTCATGGTTCACTTTGAGAATAAGGGACAAACAACAGCTTTAATTCCAATAATTTTGAGGGGAAATTTATAAAAGTATCTTATCTGTTTTCTTGGTGTTCAGAAGCTTTCCTCTCCAGTTTATCCTTCACAAACATGGCCGCCAAATGATCTGTGCTTTCATTTCTAGTCATTCCCCCTCTCTATTTAGACATTTTAAATAGGCATCCCCTTCACTTACCTAAAACACAACTAATTGCTTGGCTCAGCATTTAAAATCCTTCACAATCTAGCTCTAATCATCATTTATAACTTATTTAGCATACAATCCTCCTTATTTAATCAAAACTGGATTGTTCATAATGTCTCATCATTGCCTTGCATTTACTCTTTGCTATATATTTTCTTAGTCTCCGTCCTATTTCCCTCTCCTATTCTTGTAGTTAAATCCTCAAAATATTTTCCTTCTTTTAAGATTCCACTGAAGTACCACTTCATCCATGAAGTCTTCAGTGATTATTCAAGATGAAAATACTATCTCTGCTACCACATTTTAATAAAACTTATTTAAGTTCCCCTTTCAAATGTGTGTGTATACATACATACATACACACATATATATATATATATATATATATATACATATATACATATACATATACATATATATATATACACACGCACATATACACACACACACAGACACACACACATATATATATGTTTACTTCAGAGGGGAGAATCTCCAAAGCCTCTTCATTTATACATTTTTTTTCTTATCAGACAAACCAAGAAAGAGCAGTCCAAGTGCATGATTGTGCAACTAATTACTTCTGCACCTTGTGGTCCAAAACCCCTTGTAGCCCAAAACTCCTTGTAGCTTTTTTCTACTCAGGTGACCAGATTATGATTGGCAACTCAAGAAATTTTCACTTCGATGAATAAAATTGGTTTATTTTCCTTCTGCAGATAGTTAAATATATTGTTACTTTTTGAATGACCTCTGCATATTTTAATTTATTCTAAGATCAAACCTAAACTTTCAGAGACAAGCCTATGTCATTACAGCCAACCTAAAATACACACATAGCTGTTAACCCTACCCCCATCCCTTACAAAGTTTCTCTCTCGCTATATCAGTCAGATTTGATGGAAGGATGACACTGTTGACTTTGCTCTTTACTTTTTATCTTCTACTTCTTAGGGGGAATATTGCAGTCACAGAACAGATATTTGCAACAGTTCACCTCTGTAGTAAAATTAAGTAGTTAAATGAGTGTGAGTAGTTAATTGCCTGGCAGCTGGGGTTGGAATGTTCCTCAGAAGATAGCTCATAATGGACCAAGGTTATTGCTTGTTCTGTAGAACATGGGTTTAGCTGAGCTCAAATACCACTAACCCATGGAAAATTATTAGAACTACCAGTCTCACCAAGCAGCATCCACTAAAGCACTCTTGTAGATATTAACAAAAAATGTTAACAACTCCACAGAACAGTGAATGAATATGGGAGATGATATATCATAATTTAAATAAGTGGATTTGCTCACTGATCTGTTCTTCATCCTTCTACCATTCTCTTGAACCTTATTTCCTTGCCACCTTTGGAAGCATTGATGAACAGATCCAAAATATCAGATCCATGTGCTGGAAGATGCTAAATTTTTCCAGTTTCAAGAAGTTCTCTAAATATAAAGAGGTAATCATAAGAAGGAGCAGGTCTAGGAACACCAGAATAATGGCGAAGATGATGATAATTCTTCTTTGATCAGGAAGAGTTGCCCTGAGCCACCATGCATTTGTTTTTCTCTGGCCAGCCATCTAGGACATTCCCATCCCTGGGAATTCCTTTTTATTGTGGGAATAATACAAAATCTTTACCCAGTGAGACGTCTCTTAAGTCTCCCTTTAATGGGGGTAGGTAGGAACTTTTATTTTTCTGTTGTTACTAGTAAGAAACCACCTTGCAATAGTAGCATCACATAGTCATCTTAGCCCCCTTGTTGAGGAGTTACACAAAGTTCACTGGGGGTTAAACTGTTACTAATATGGAGGGGTCAATCAATGTTCTACATTACATTAAACAGTAGACTGCAATGGGTCTACCCTTTGCATGTGCCTATTCCAGTGTTTATTTTTCTAGTATTAGACTCCTCCTACTCTGGGAACCTCTCAACTCTCTGATACTATTGGCACTGCTACTTGGGCCAGCTACAAAGAAAATAAAAGAATTGATCTAAATAACAATTATGACAATAACAAGTACCTAGTGTTATTATCTGTCAAACTATACTACAAAGCACTAATCACCAAAATAATTTCATTCTGACTTAAAAATGAAAACAAGTTTAGCACTGGGATACAGTAAGTGTACAAGATGAAGAATCAAAAACTATAGAATAGGAACATAATGTTCTATTAATCCAAAGAACCATACAACTGGCATAAAGGCTCATCATTCAAGAAAAACTGCTAAGAAAACATTAAAGCAGTCTCAAAGTAATTAAATTTAAACTAATATCAAATGTCACATCATATACCACAATAAGATTTAAATGGATAAATTAAATGTTCACACACAGATATAAAAATATATATGTGTATCTATATGTATATATGTATATTTCTCATTGTAAAGAAATTTGAGGAGCAGGGAAGAAAATATGTTTCACAACTATAGAAAGTGGAAGAGTTCTAACCAAACAAGCAATAGCAGGGATCATAGGAGATAAATATACAAGTTTGTTTACATGAAATTGAAAAGCTTATGCACAAAAGTAACAAAGTTAAAATTCAAAGGGAAACTTAAGTATGGGAAAAATATCTGTATTATGCTTATCTGATAAATCCTGATTTTCAAAATGTATGTTAATGACTTCAATATATATTAAAAATATTCTACACATACACACACACACACAAAGTCAATATTTATTAGAAAATCAAAGGCTAGAAACAAAACTGTCAATTGAAGAAAAGGAAATTATGAGCAATTATATGGAAAAAAAGTTCCAAATCACTACTAATTTAAAAATACACTTTAGAATAACTTCGAGTTTCTGTCTTACACCAATTAGATTGACAAAGGTATAGAAAAATGATAAAGAAATTTGGGAGAATAGTAGCAATAATGTACTGTTCACTAATTTATAGGCCCATCCTATATGAAGGGTAATTCAGAATTATTGTTAAAACATCAGTAATTGTGATTAAAAAAAAAAAAAGAAAAACAACTTTGAAACAGAAATACCTCTACTAGGTGTATAACCCAAGGTGATCAACTACAGGAGTAAAGGACCCATTTGTATAAAAATATTCAGAGCAGCACTTTTTTGTTGTACCAAAAAACCCAAAAGAAGACATTAAAGAACTGCGGCAGTGCTTATCAATTGATAAAATGGGTGAAAAATATAATGTAATCATTTAGTGGAATATTATTTTACTACAAGACATTCTAAAAGACCTGTGTTCAAAGAAATTTGAGAAAAAATGTGAAGTAAGTACCAGGAAAATAATTTATATAATTACTAGAATATTGTAGAGTGAAGACTGAAAGACCTGTGAGCACTTACTAACAATTACTTCAGAAAGCTGATGATGTACTATGTTTTCCAATTTTTTTGGGGGGGGAGGGGTGGGTGGGACAATGACACTTATGTGACTTGCCCAGGGTCATACAGCTAGTCAATGTCAAGTGTCTGAGACTGGATTTGAACTCAGGTCCTCCTGAATCCAGGGCTGGCACTTTATCCACTGTGCCACCTAGCTTCCCCTTGTTTTCCAATTCTTGAGAAAGAGATAGACACTATAGAAACAAAGGCCAGATGGTAGGGTAGCAAGAGGAAGTGCACCAAGTACCCATTTCTAAAATAACTCCATAGAAATCTAGAAAACACACCAAATCAAGTACTGATTGAGAAATCCAAGAAAAAAATCACAGTAATCATCTTTCCAGCTCAGTTCTGCAAAATGAGACAGAAAGAAAGGTGTGTAGATACTGAGAGAAGGCCTATCCAAGAATTTGCTCACACACATCATTTCAGCTCAGGTAATCATTTTACTTCAGAGAACTAGAAGGTCCTGTGTTATATAAATTATTGGGGAACTTGACTAGGTTTTTCTAAAATATTGTTTCTATAAATTATAGGTGATTTCACTAGTTTAGACAATAAGCATTTATTATTAATTAATATCACATATTAATAAAGTATTGACCATGTATCCCCCTAACTTCCTCACTAGTCACAGTATTATAGGCCTAAATAATTACATACCTAGTGTAATGAGCCAAGAGGGAGAGGAGAGGGCACATTGAGAGTCCAAGAGAGTCTCAGGAAGAAAAAAGGCAAGTCCCCTGTGGTCCAGTGCCTTTCCTCCTTTTGAAAGAGGTGGCTCCCTACATACTGATCAAAGCTAATTGGCTTGCATCATTCAATTCCATTGGTTGTTGTGACTTGAGGGTGGCCCATATTAAAATGAGTTTTACCTTTGACCTAATAATGTGATGACCTAGTGGGGAAGTGTGCAAAAAGACCATCTCTGAAGGGCAAGGCAGGTAAATCCAGGTGTGGCTTAATCCCATCAAGTCAATCTATGTTTCTAAGGATCTGCTCCTGGGCTCCTGTGTTGGTCCCAAAAGGGATTAGCTAAATTTTTTAAGAACTTCATTTTTGAGTGGGGGTGGGGAGAAAGCCCAATATGACATAGAGACTAAAAAAACTGGGTCCCTGGGTCTCCTCCAGAAATTCATTATTAATAATTATTTTCTCATAGTGCTAGACCCAGGGTGGGGAAAAATGCTAGCTGATAGATTGTTGTTGTTTTTTTAACCACCCAGTTCCAGGTCACAGATCCAGCAGACTTTTGCCTAGGAGTGTCTTTATAGTATAAAAAAAGTTTTCAAAGGCACTCATTACTGTATCAGGAGATGAGTAAATGTGTCTGAGTAGTGTGGCTAAGACCGTAGGAACAGAGTAGGTTATTAGTTCCAAATTCTAACCCAGTCTGGAGACTAGAGTAATAACCATGTTCTGAGGAATCTCAGACCAAAGTGAAGTTTGCAGTTCTGTGACTCTGAACCAGCAGAGCTTCCCAAATTGCACAAAGTGGTTGAGGCCTATATTAATTTACTGTTACTAAAGTCTAAAGTAATGTCATGAACTTCAAGAGTTCAAATCACAAAGGTCAGAAAACAGACTTTTGCCTGGATCAGACCACTTTGGGAACAATTCAGAAGTGTAGGTCTCCAGCTTAAGCAGTCCCTGAGATCTTAAAATATCACAATAAACAATACTCCAAGAAAGCAAGAGCAGGTCTAGCCTAGAAGTTTCTTCTGGCAGCATATAGAGCCTGGGCCTAAGGTCAAGTACAAAGTCAGAAAGCAGACTAAATAAAGTAGAAAAACAATCCCACCATAAAAAATTGAAATGATAGAGACTCTCAAGGAATATATCAATGAGAAGAGAATGACTCTACATCTTCTATAAGCAAAACCTCAATGGAAAACACAGCTTGGACACAAATTCAACTAGTTACTAGATGATAAGAAACAAAAGTTTAAAAGGAGTTTGAAAGGTTTTTAAAAAGTGAGTCAAGAACATGAGAGGAAAAAAGAAGTGAGAAAAATGGAGTGAAGGATGATAATGTGGAAAAGGAATTAACAATTAATCAAATATATACAAAATAATGCCTATGCAATAAGATCCCTGAAAATTAGAATGCACCAAATAAAAGGAAATGATTAAATGAAACAAGACATATTAAAAGAAAGTTAAAATACTCTAAAAATAAAAGGACATGTAAGGTCTTTCATAGCAAAAACTCCCAATATGGAAAACAGTTCATGGGGGAAAAAATGAGAACCACTGATCTAGCTGAAAATAATGACCAAAAATAAAAAAGGCAAGACATATTAAAAAATAATCTTAAAATAAAATTCGCATGAGCCAAGATTTAGTGGTTAAAATAGTACAATGGTTGAGCTTTCCTAATGTTCCCTCCCAAGCAATTTAAAAATAATAGCTCTAATAGAATTCTGGAGTAATAGAGTCAACAAAAAATCAGGGTGAGAAATCTTTTCAGTCTAAGATAACCAA
This sequence comes from Dromiciops gliroides, assembly GCF_019393635.1. NCBI lineage: Eukaryota > Metazoa > Chordata > Mammalia > Microbiotheria > Microbiotheriidae > Dromiciops > Dromiciops gliroides. The sequence continues at coordinate 138,013,621 of NC_057863.1, read as the reverse complement.
GGAGGTTTGAAGGAAAGGTCTGTAACTTGGGGTGAGTATTGATTTCAAGCCCACATGAATACAACAATAGTGTTGCTACTTGGTCGTGGTTCCAAAAGCAGCAGCCACTTTGGGAACTGTCAAATCAGAGATAGTAAAAAGTTCAGGTCACTGGACAGAAAGAGATGACAGAGACTTGTGTGCTAGCACTAGGCTAGGAAAATTTGATAACTTCATTGACTATATTTAACTCTGTGCCACAGTTCCAGGACAGAGAAAAGTACTTACTGTTTCAAGAGAGCAGAGATCCTGAAGAACAATCTTTTCTTGTCCCAATGAACCTGGGCTCTGGGACAAGGTACTGATTGAAACTTCAAAGGATCAGGGGCCTTTCCTGGGTAAAAATCAGAGCTAAGAACAGAAGAGCAGTTATAACATTTTTCCACAAATCATACCATCATGCAAGTATTGAAAACCTTTAAATCCATGGAACAAACTCTAAAAACAGATTGCAAAAAAAGCCTGAAACTTGGGATAGTGTACCCCCTAACCCCAATCCAGGAACAGAATTCAACTTTAACATAGAAATAAAAGTCAAAAAATAGTCTGGGAAATTGAGCAAATAACACCAAAAGAACCTGATCATAATAATCTATTATTTCATAAAGAAGATTATGACACAAACTCAAATGAAGATAAGGATGTGAAAACAGCTACAAGTAAAGCTTCAAAGGAAAGAGAGGGAACTGCTTGCAGATCTAACAAGAATTCCTGGAATAGCTAAAAATTGAATTTCAAAATAAAATAAAATTAGTAGAAGGAAAATAGGCAAAAGGAATGAGAGAGATGGAAGTAAATTATGAAAAGACAATTATCGTCTTGGTACAAGACAATAAATACTAAAAACAATGTATATCTTTAAAATTAGAATTGACCAAATGGAAAAAGAGGTACAGATTCCTCCTGAAGAAAATAATTCCCTTAAAATTAGAATTGGACAAGGGGAACTAATGAATCCAAGAAACAATAAAAATAATGAAAAGGGAATTATAAAAAGGAGAATATGTGAAAACATTTTCATTGGAAAAACAACTGACCTGGAAAAAGATTGAAAAGAGATCATGTAAGTACTATTGAACTACCTAAAAGCCATGATTAAAAAATAAAAGCCTAGACATCATATTTCAATAAATTATCGAGTATACAGGCCCAATATTTTAAACCCAGACTATAAATAGAAACTAAAAAATTCCACCAATCACTTGCTAAAGGAGATCTCAGAATGAAAACAGGAATACTATATTCAAATGTAAGAGCTCCCAAGACAAAAAGAACATACTTCAAGCAGCCAGAAAGAAACCATTTAAATATTGTGGAGCCAAAGGATTTAGCAGCTACCACATTAAAGGATCAGAGGGCATGAAATATGATATTATGGAAGGCAAAGGAATTAGGATTATATCCAAGAATAGCCTGTCCAGAAAAGTAAATATAATCCTTCCAAGGGAAAATGGATATTTAATAAAATAGAGCACTTTCAAGCATTCCTGATAAAAAGAGCAAAGCTCCAAAGATAATCTAAAGTTCAAACATAGGGCTGCTTATGGGGAAAAGCATAAAAGTATTAAAAATGAACAAGCAATAGTAAGGGGTTAAATAAGGCAAATTTGTTTCTATTATAATTTGGGGTCTCATAGAGTTTAATTAGACAGAAGGCCTGAGCATGGTTTTGATGTGTCTTGATTTTCTTAAGAGAAAAATTGAAAGAGAAGGGAAGAGAAATGCATTTTTGGGAGGAAGAGATTGTAAGGTTAGGGAAATTTTTCTTCTCACATAATGAGTGAATAAAAGTAGAAATATGTACAAACAGGAAGGAAAGTTGGGAGGGAGAAGTTGACACTTAAATCTTTCCCTCATGACAGGGTTTAAACTCTTGAAGATGGTTTGGGGAAAGAAGAGGATAGCAATGTCTCCCCTGAATTTCTTCAAGCCATAAAAGAAGCCCCCCCCAATACTACTAATAGGGCACAGCCTCATTGCAGACAGTTTATAAAAGGAAGGAAGTTGGGCATAGTAATGATTTATGGTTTAACAAACAACCATTTTTCTATTCTTTTCATGTGTAACTTTTCTTTTTTGTATTTATTAAGATCATAATAATAACATATTACAATTGAAAAGGAAAACACTTTTTCTTTTGGTAACCAAACTTGTAGAACTAGATGCCAATACAGCAATTTGAAGAATCATTTTTTTTTTTAAATAGCAGAATATGGTAGAAAGCAGGAAGAAGATCCTGGCAGGTAGGTGTGAGAAATGATTGAGCCCTGGGCTTGGAGTCAGAAACACCTGAGTTCAAATTTGTTTCCAAACATTTATTAGCTACATGATCCTAAGCAAGCCATTTAAGCTCTGTCTCCCTTACTTTTCTCATTTTTCAAATTGGGATAAAAATAGTACCTACCTCTCAAAGTTGTTGTGAGGGAAAAATTGGATAATTTTTGTAAAGTGTTCAGCCTGGCAAATCTTAGGTACTTCATAAATGTTTGTAAATTAAAAAAAAAATAATTCCAGTAATATTTTCAATTTGGTAAGACTGCAGAAAGATCCTAGGAACATCTGAAGGATATGACTGCTCTGGGAAAAGCAGAAATACTTCAACCTACTAGTTTAAACATTCCATTTCCTCCTGCTTTTATTTTTAGAGATTATTCCTATGCCTAGAATGTTCTTCCTGACCTCAATCTTTGGAAGATTTAATTTACTTCAAGGATCACTTAACTCTATGTAAAACCTTTCCTGTTTCCTATTCAATTAGGAAGGAAGGAAGGAAGGAAGGAAGGAAGGAAGGAAGGAAGGAGAGAGAGAGAAAGAAAGAAGCAAAGAGAGGGAGGGAGAGAGAGGAAGGAAGAAAAGAAGGAAGGAAGGAAGGGGAGTGGAGGGAACAATTATGTACTATGTGGCTTTCAAAATATCATGAACTGTGTTAAGTACTTAACACAGATAATCTCATTTGAGTTCTCCTACTTCTTTCTGTCTCTGGTCTGAGAAGTCCAGAATCTTCTGGTGCTACTGCTACTTCCACATGTGCTCCTGCCACACTCCAGCAGGGCCCCAATTAGTTATGACATACCTTGTCAGCTGACCTCTCAAGTTGTCTTGGGCTGGAAAAAAATGTTTCACTCTTTCCTTTTGTTAGTTATGCCATTACAAAATTTGATTTGAAGAGTTATTTTAAAGTTTTTTGTAGGGCAATACTGGGAGAATTCAACTAGGTTGCTGCCTGTACGCTACCATTTTGGTTCCTTGAAGCAAGTTCTTTATACCCATATAAACTGTTTTAAAAGAAATTGGTTACATTTATTTGAGATAGTTTTACAGCTGTGATCTAACCAGAAACTGGCTTTAGTAAGGGAATTTCTTGAGATCTCTGAGTGAGATGAAATATTCCATTGTAGTGGAGTAGTTTTTTAGCCAGAGTGCCTATATGGAAATCCTGCCTATGCTACTTACTGATTCTTCAATCTCAGCCAGGTCATTTAATACCAATTCTCAATTTCCTCAACTTCCAAATAATGAGGTTGCATTAAATGATCTTTAAGATATTTTATAGCTTTAAAACCATCATCCTGTGTTTTTAGTATTATATCTTACGCTGGATGAACTCTGGAAGTCAAGTAAGGAAAAAAAAATGTAATTAGTACCTGTAGGAAATTGATTAACATCAAAGTGTGTCAAAGACTGTTTTACATTTTTAAAGGCCTTTATTTGTTTTTCATACATTTTAACTTTTCATAGCCACATATTTTGATTAAATATTTCCATATTTAAAGTAAACTCTAAAGTTTACCTCCATAGGTTTTCATGCCTGCCAATGCTGCCTGTATAGGCAACATCTCCATCTTGTGGTGTTTCTGAAAATTGCACATACTGAATATAAAAGTGATTAAAGCCTGAAAGATAGCTCAATATTTCAAACTTTACATTCAATGAATCATACATCAAAAAACCAATACTTTGTTCATTCTATAATTTAAAGTGACCAGGAATTATAAAATAATGTCCCTTTATATAAGGAATTCTATAAAGTTTTAGTAAAACTTTATTGTTGATTATTATTTAGTAAACCTTTATTATTTATTAGAGTTCTTATAGCTTTATCTTATAGTATCTTTGTTCCTCTAGATATTGTTAACAAAACTAAATAGATGGAATTTGGATATTAACTGTAGAACTTTATTATTGTAAAATTTATGGAAAAATTGGGTCTAGCTTTTCTCAGTATTTAGACCACAGATTGTTTTCAAACAGTTCTTTAAATAAAAGAATAGCCTTTTTTGTCACTGAAAAAATAAGTTACTAGGAAACATTCCTAGGATAATGATAAATTCAACATGTAATAGTTTTAATCTATAAAATGTACATTAATCAATAAATTTATGTGACTAGAAAGCAAATGCAAACCAAGAAAATTATTAACACCATGCCCAAGAGTCAATAAAACCTTCCTCATTAATCTACTGTATCATCTGGTTTGGTTCTAAAATCAAACTCAACTATATAATTCTTGGAAATTTTAAGGACAAGAATATTCTTCTGGTATCATTGCTTCCAGTATGACTCTCAAGTAGTCACTTATGATATCATGCTACTTAGGAGATAATTTGTGCATTTTCTAAATGCCAAACCACCCCATAAGTGGCATAATAAATATTAATGGAATTGTATCTATAGTGGGACAATAGGGCTTTGCATTGCATGCCAACATCAGATAGAGGAATCTGTGCTTTAAGCTCCATTGTGGGCCCTCACAAAAGGAGCAATCAAGTGTCCCACTCCACTGGTCTGACTCCAGGGGCATCTTTTCCTACTTCTATGTATCCTATCACATTCCTTCTCTTCCTGAGAAATTAATTAGGAACTGCTCGTTGGATATGTCTTTGAGGCTAGTAGCAAACTCTCTTAGAATATAGTTTAGTCCTTCACTTAAATGCCTTCTAAACAATTATGCACGATTCTAAAGATGGCTATATTTTATGTCTTTCTTAATCTAGAGAGCTGACTCATTTAAATTCAATGCAATTTTTTATATGCCCTTTCTCCCTGTTCCAAAACATATGGTGGAATCATCAGTAGTTTAGGCGAGTCTCTCTAAGCCTACTGCCAGTCTAGTACATACTTTTTACTTTTCTCTTTTTGGATTTGGGAAAATAATTACATGTTTTTGAATCTATGAGTTAGTAAGCAAAACACATACAGCTCCTATATATATTTAATCAGCTCCAAAATACACCATGATTTATGTCCCACCTATCTGGCAACCCTGACCATCTCCTTGACATCTTCATTATGATCACATACAATATATTCCTTTCCTCTCTCCACTAGGTCCCTACCTCTTGCCACCTACAGTATATAGGTCCAATCATTCCTACTGTGACTCCACAGACCAAAATATTTTTCTCTGCCCACTACCCAATATGAGTTGTATGACCCCATTAACATACAACTATATTGCAGAAAGGGACTGCTTACACACACACACACGCACACACACACACACACACACTCGTATATACATGTATACACATATATAAAATACAATATATATGATATATAGCCTTTCTTCAGATATGTGTATGTATATACATATATATACATATTCATTTTTACCACAATGCTTATTATATAAGAATTATAAATTTTTATAAAAGCCTTTTATTTGTTTGATATTTTCCATACTGAACTGAGTATGGCATTGAATTTCAGATGCCTTACCATTTTGGTCTTATCCTTGGCAGAATTTCCATGTTGATGATGATGGTAGTAGTAAAATTACTTTAAAAATGTAGATGTAAGTAGGTAATATCATTATTCACAGAATCATAATATCTCTAAGTTGTAAGGTAACTTGGTAATATACTAGACCAATCTGCAACTGAGCATGAACATACTCAAAAATATATTCAAAAAAGGTCACCTAGTTTACTTGAAAATCAATAGGGAAGAGAGTATGACTATATTTCAAGGCCACTGATTCTACTCCTGTATAGCTCTATATTTATTCATGATGATATTTTTTTTTTCCCTCATGTCAAAACTAAATGCACGTACTGGCAACTTCCACTTGTTGCTTCTAACTCTGTTTTTTGGGACTAAATCCTCTTTTTATGTGACAAGTATTTTTTTTTATAGAATACTAATTATATTTCCCTGAGTCTTCTCTGCTCCATACTAGCACCTTATTTCCAGAAACTTATTCTCATATAAAATGATCTGTGGCAGGTAAAATGAGAAATGATCAAAGAAACTAAGGTTCAACCTTCTGAGTGTATCAATTTATTAAGGAATAACTGCCAATTGCTTAACGAATTAGGACCAATCACCTTCCTTAGTTTTGACACTGCACCCCAAATATAGGGGGAGACAGATTTGTATACATTAAAAATAATTAATCAAATACAACCAATTAATTAAAAACAAACAGTTAAGAAGGACATGGCATTAGATAATCTTATTTCTAATTGAAAAAAAAAAGATTAGGGACTTTCTAAATTAAGAGAGGGGAGCAAGTAGGTTCCATTTCCTCAAATCAGAAAAAGAGGAGTCCCACTTCTCCAGCGTCTTTATTCAGTCAACAAAATATGACAAGAGTAAATAATTCATCCATATGGGGACAGTTTTCTGATAAGACATATGGGTGGTTTGGGAAGTATGATTGTGAGAAAAGTCAATGCAGAAATCTTCAGATCTGACTGTGTTTTTGCTCAATATAAACTAGGTCCATGGATAATGGTCTCTAAATAACAGGTAGAAGTGAACCAGTTGCTCAGCCACACTGAGCTAGCTTCAAACAATAAAATATTTTTTTTCTCAATTCTCACATTTGAATATTTTTTCTCATAAGAATTTGTATTAGACCCATAACTGAATAGAAAGAGAATTAAACTAACTTCAGAATTAAGTCAAAAGATGGAGTTAGTAAGGTTCACTCAATCCCATTATTACTTGCCACTCCAATTCCACAATTTCCTGAGATTAGTAGACACTTCAATATCTTGTCTTCTTGTTATATTCTCCAGCCTTTCAAAACTCTTCCTAAACATGGCACCCGGAAATATACTTGGTACTCCAGTCTTAACATGGTTAAGGCTGGGTATTATGGGCTTATCATATCCTTAATCCTGGATACTGTGTAATTCTAAATGTGGGTTCTAATCTGCCCCCCCGCCCAGTTTTGGGTAGAAACTGACTAAAATCACTGATAAACAAGTTTAGAATTTTATTTAAGGGTTTATTGAAAGATAGTAAAAGAAAGAGAAAGATTGAGAAGAGATTTCTTATAACCTGGCAATCCTCACCTTCCTAATCTCCCACTTCTGAAGTTCCCTGCAACCATGCCAATGTCTCGTAGCCAAAGAGGAAGCACAGTCCCACCAGCCTCCCCTTCCTTCTTCATGTTCTCCTCTCAGAAACGGGAGGCTCCTCAAGTTGATTGGCTTGTAGCCTTGATAGACAGTACCCACGAGCAAACATCACTTCCTGACGCCAAGGACTTTGACCACATGGCTTGCCCTCAGAAGCCTTCTCCTCACAGCGGAGCTTTTCTATAGTAAGTCTCCAGCAGGTGGCATCATTCCAATCATTAGTCCCCCCCTTTGTTTCTTCAAGAAACACGGGCTGTTTCCTTGATGAAATAGTCAAAAATAACAGAATATAATACCCGATGCTAACAAACAATATGTTAATAACAATATGGAAAAGAGAGAGAGGAAAGTTTTGTCCAGAGGGGCGGTCCCTCATGAATGCAGCGCTTTGACATTGGTCTTACAGAGGGAGGGCCCCTGCAGAGAATACATGTTACAGATGGTGTATATTATAACAGAAGGAGAAAAAAACAACAACAAAACAATACTGTTCATATAAAGTCTCTGAGCTGTTGTCTTCTT